>NC_084614.1:19356298-19411298 GCF_033978795.1 Nerophis ophidion | reverse complement strand
AGAATCCCTTGCAGCACTAACTCTTCCGGGACGCTACAATATACACCCCCGCTACCAACAAAACTGGATTTTGCATGTCACTATAAAGTTATTTAAGCCTTGCTTTTTCAATATTCAATGCAAAACTTGTTTGGGTCCCTATTAAAAGGTTAAGTTGTTCAACTTTGGCCCGCGGCTTTGTTAAGTTTAGAATTTTGGCCCACTCTGTATTTGAGTTTGACACCCCTGAGATAAGGAATTTTCCAGAATTATCCTAGTAAATGTGTCTAAAAACATCTAAATCGCTCCCACTGCAATTGCCTTTTTTTTTTTTTTTTTCCAGTCCTTCACTCTAAATTTCCTCATCCACGAATCTTTCACCCTCGCTCAAATTAATGGGGAAATTGACGCTTTCTCGGTCCAAATAGCTCTAGCTGCTGCTGGCTATGATTGTAAACAATGTTCAGATGTGAGGAGCCCTACAACCCGTGACGTCACGCGCGCATCGTCTGCTACTTCCGGTACAGGCAAGGCTTTTTTATAAGCGACCAAAAGTTGCGAATTTTATCATCGGTGTTCTCTACCTAATCCTTTCAGCAAAAATATGGCAATATCGCGAATGATCAAGTATGACACATAGAATGGACCTGCTATCCCCGTTTAAATAAGAAAATCACATTTCAGTAGGCCTTTAAGATCTCAATATACGTTTATTTAGCTTTTTCAAGGAGTCCCGGTGGTTCTGACACCCTCCAGCTCTTTGTTTTCTCGCTTTGAGAGGGAAAACATCCTGAAGTCTCTGTGCTCTTCCTCCTGCAGCAATACATTCTTGTTGTCCGTCTCCGTATGTTTTGTTTTTGTCGTTCTCAGGATGTGAAACCACAGAAAAAACAGGAAATTGGCAGAGGCTGCATCACTGGTCCATTTGGGATATGAACATACACTATATTGCCAAAAGTATTTGGCCACCTGCCTTGACTCACATATGAACATGAAGTGCCATCCCATTCCTAACCCATAGGGTTCAAAATGATGTCGGTCCACCTTTTGCAGCTATACTACAGCTTCAACTCTTCTGGGAAGGCTGTCCACAAGGTTGCAGGCTGTGTTTATAGAAATTGTCAATAGAGATGTCTGAAAATGGCTTTTTTGCCGATATCCAATATTGTCTAACTCTTAATTACCGATTCCCATATCAACCCATACCGATATACAGTATACAGTCGTGGAATTAACACATTATTATGCCTAATTTTGTTGTGATGCCCCGCTGGATGCATTAAACAATGTAACTTTACCATGACTTGATTAACGTGGATCCCGACTTAAACAAGTCAAACTTATTACCATTTAGTGGTCAATTGTACGGAATATGTGCAATCTACTAATACAAGTTTCAATCAATCAATCAAAAACAAGGTTTTCCAAAATAAATCAACTCCAGTTATGGAAAAAAGTGCCAACATGGCACTGCCATATTTATTATTGAAGTCACAAAGTGCATTATTTTTTTTTAACATGCCTCAAAACAGCTTGGAATTATGGAATTACTATGGGAAATACTATACTTTGACTTTCACAAAGTGCATTATTTTTATTTTTTTTTAAACATGCCTCAAAACAACAGCTACAAAAAACAATGAAGGCCCACAGCTTCTGTCCAGAGTATACTAGAGCCTACTTGCCAACCTTGAGACCTCCGTATTCGGACGATGAGGGTGGGCGTATAGTGTAGAGTCCTGGAATAGTTAGTGCTGCAAGGGGTTCTGGGTATTTGTTCTGTTGTTAAGTTGCGGTTGTTCTCTCGAATGTGTTTGTCATTCTTGTTTGGTGTGGGTTTACAGTGTGGCGCATATTTGTAACAGTGTTAAAGTTGTTTATACGGCCACCCTCAGTGTGACCTGTATGGCTGTTGACCAAGTATGCATTGCATTCACTTTCCGCTTTCCCACAATATAAACAGCGTGTCTGCCAAATTAAGTTATAACTGAATTATTGAGGGTGAATTCTTGGTTTCTTATGTTGGTTTATTGTTAGGCAGTTTCATTAACGTCCTGCCAGCGCGGTAACAACACAAAACAACAGCACTCACATTTTCGTCTACCGTAAAGCAGTTTGTCTGCCGTAAACAGCAATGTTGTGACACTCTTAAACAGGACAATACTGCCATCCACTGTACATGCATATGTGACAATAACATCCACGGCTTTTAGAGAGTGCAGTGCAGGAGACGAAGCAGAAGAACGAGGAAGATACAGCCATGGCGACGCCGACGACAAGTAAGATGAAGAAATAGACTTGTAAGTTCCAAGCCGCAGCTGCGATTGGACCTGGATAGCCTCCAGGAAGAAGTAGCGGTAGTTAGAAAAATAGTGACAGAATAGAACAAGGATGGACAATTCAACCCTCAACTCAACAATGAGTAGATTAGTGTTGTGTGTGTGTGTGTGTGTGTGTGTGTGTGTGTGTGTGTGTGAGTGTGTGTGTGTGTGTGTGTGTGTGTTGTGTGTGTGTGTGTGTGTGTGTGTGTGTGTGTGTGTGTGTGTGTGTGTGTGTGTGTGTGTGTGTGTGTGTGTGTGTGTGTGTGTGTGTGTGTGTGTGTGTGTGTGTGTGTGTGTGTGTGTGTGTGTGTGTGTGTAAAAGCCGCATATATTATATGACTGGGCCGGCACACTGAGGCAGTGCCATAAAAGTTTATTGGTGCTCTGTACTTCTTTCTACGTCCGTGTACACACCGGCCTTTTAAAAAGTAATAAATTATACTTTTTGAAACGGATACCTATAATTTCCGATATTATATAATTTTAAACATTTATCGGACATCTCTAATTTTCAACCATTCTTCCAAAATCGCTTTGGAAGAATGGCAATATAGTGTATGCTGCAGGAGGAAGAGCACAGAGACTTCAGGATGTTTTCCCTCTCAAAGCGAGAAAACAAAGAGCTGGAGGGTGTCAGAACCACCGGGACTCCTCGAAAAAGCTAAATAAACGAATATTGAGATCTTCAAGGCCTACTGAAATGAGATTTTCTTATTTAAACGGGGATAACAGGTCCATTCTATGTGTCATACTTGGTCATTTCGCGATATTGCCATATTTTTGCTGAAATGATTTAGTAGAGAACATCGACGATCAAGTTCGCAACTTCTGGTCGCTAATAAAAAAGCCTTGCCTATACCGGGAGTAGCAGATGATGTGCGCGTGACGTCACGGGTTGTAGGGCTCCTCACATCCTCACATTGTTTACAATCATAGCCAGCAGCAGCTAGAGCTATTCAGACCGAGAAAGCGACAATTTGCCCAATAATTTGAGCGAGGATGAAAGATTCGTGGATGAGGAAATTTAGAGTGAAGGACTAGAAAAAGAAAAAAAAAAAAGGTGATTGCAGTGGGAGCGATTAAGATGTTTTTAGACACATTTACTAGGATAATTCTGGAAAATCCCTTATCTGCTATTGTGTTGCTAGTGTTTTAGTGAGATTAGATAGTACCTGAAAGTCAGAGGAGTGTGGTCACGGGTGTGTTGACGCCAGAGACTTTGAGGGAAGTCACGCAGCTGCAGAAGGACGCTGGTTCCGCTGATGTCTCCGGTAAGAGCCAACTTAATACCACAATTTTCTCACCGAAAACTGACGGTTGACATGTTCGCTTGACCGCTCTGTTCCATAGTAAAGCTTCAACTTTGGGAATTGTAAACAAGGAAACACCGTGTGTTTGTGTGTTTAAAGGCTAAAAGCGTTGCGATCCGTGACTCGGCTCTTCACGTATTATTGTTTGTTTTTCCATCTTTGTTCTCATTCTCCGTTTGATCCGTTTATTTCCCGTTTAGTCCATCACCATGGTTACTTATTAGTTTCAGCTGTCACTCCCGGTCCCTGCACACCTGTTCTCTGTTAATCACCTTCCCTTTATAAGCCTTCCTCTTTTCATTCTTCTGCCTGGGACTCTAGTTTGTTTTCACACAACGGTATGTCTGCTTTGCACTTCTGCTTACATGCAATTCCTGTATTATTCTCGTGAGCTCTCATGCTGCGCAATTTTATTAATTCTTAGCTCTCATGCTAAATGTTTTGTTTCCCCCTTTGTGTGCCTATGTGCCAGTTTAGTTTACTATTTGTTTATCCTAGCTTTCATGCTAGCGTCTTTTTTTTTGCCTTTTCTTAGCTCCAGTTATTTTGTTTTCTACCACCTTTTTGTTATTTAAATAAATAGTTAAACTTTACCTTTGCTGTGTTCTATTTCGACGCATCCTCGAGGGAATCGAACCCGGCACCACGATGGCGAACAGACGTAACAAAAAGCTTCCCACCTCCATCTTTCTACTTTGACTTCTAAATTATTGATTGGTCGAGAAGGTCTGGCTCTCAGTCTCCGTTTTACTTCATCCCATAGGTGTTCTCTCGGGTTCAGGTCAGGACTCTGTGCAGGCCAGTCAAGTTCATCCACACCAGACTCTGTCATTCATGTCTTTATGGTTCTTGCTTCGTGCACTGGTGCACAGTCATGTTGGGACGGTATAGCTCGGTTGGTACAGCTGGCCATGCCAGCAACTTGAGGGTTGCAGGTTCTATCCCCGCTTCCGCCGTCCTAGTCACTGCCGTTGTGTCCTTGGGCAAGACACTTTACCCACTTGCTCCCAGTGCCACCCACACTGGTTTAAATGTAAAAAATCGATATTGGGTTTCACTATGTAAAGCGCTTTGAGTCACTATAAATATAATTCACTTCACTTCATATTGGAAGAGGAAGGGGCACACTCCAAACTGTCCCACAAGGTTGGGAGCATGGAATTGTCCAAAATGTTCTGGTATTCTAGAGCAGGGGTAGGGAACCTATGGCTCTAGAGCCAGATGTGGCCCTTTTGATGACTGCAGCTGACTCAGATTAATCTTATTTTACGTTGCTTAACACAATAAGTAATGAATAATTCCACTGGTAATCAGTGTTAAAATTAACGTTAAAAATGTAAAAAATTCTCATGCATTTTTATCCCTCCATCCGTTTTCTACCGCAGTGTTTTTCAACCTTTTTTGAGCCGAGGCACATTTTTTGCTTTTAAAAAATCCGGAGGCACACCACCAGCAGAAATGTATTAAAAACGAAACTCAGTTAACAGTAAAAAGTCGTTGTCACAATTGTTGGATACGACTTCAAAGTATGACCAAGCATGCATCAATATAGCTCTTGTCTCAAAGTAGATGTACTGTCACAACCTGTCACATCACGCCGTGACTTATTTTGAGTTGTTTGCTGTTTTCCTGTGTGTAGTGTTTTAGTTCTTGTCTTGTGCTCCTATTTTGGTGGCTTTTTTCTCTTTTTTTGGTATTTTCCTGTAGCAGTTTCATGTCTTCCTTTGAGCGCTACTTCCCGCATCTACCTTGTTTTAGCAATCAATAATATTTCAGTGGTTTTTATCCTTCTTTGTGGGGACATTGTCGATTGTCATGTCATGTTCGGATGTACATTGTCTTTGCTCCACAGTAAGTCTTTGCTGTCGTCCAGCATTCTGTTTTTTTGTTTACTTTGTAGCCAGTTCATTTTTGGTTTTGCTCTGCATAGCCTTCCCTAAGCTTTAATGCCTTTTCTTAGGGGAATTAACCTTTTGTTTATTTATGTTTTAAGCATTAGACACCTTTTTTTTTTTACCTGCACCCTGCCTCCCGCTGTTTCCGACATCTACAAAGCAATTAGCTATAGACAGCACCGACCACTCAACAACACCATATCATTTTCAGACTGTAATTACTGGTTTGCAAAAAATATTTTTAACCCATATACTGTAGGTGAAATTAGATCATTTCCTGTGTGTAGTGTTTTAGTTCTTGTCTTGTGCTCCTATTTTGGTGGCCTTTTCTCTTTTTTTGGTATTTTCCTGTAGCAGTTTAATGTCTTCCTTTGAGCGCTACTTCCTGCATCTACTTTGTTTTAGCAATCAAGAATATTTTAGTCGTTTTTATCCTTCTTTGTGGGGACATTGTCGATTGTCATGTCATGTTCGGATGTACATTGTCTTTGCTCCACAATAAGTCTTTGCTGTCGTCCAGCATTCTGTTTTTTTGTTTACTTTGTAGCCAGTTCATTTTTAGTTTTGCTCTTCATAGCCTTCCCTAAGCTTTAATGCCTTTTCTTAGGGGAATTAACCTTTTGTTTATTTATGTTTTAAAGGGTAACATTATTACCAAACCTATGCAAGCGTCAATATATACCTTGATGTTGCAGAAAAAAGACCATGTATTTTTTTAACCGATTTCCGAACTCTAAATGGGTGAATTTTGGCAAATTAAACGTCTTTCTGTTTATCGGTCTTTTAGCGATGACGTCAGAACGTGATGTCACCGAGGTAACACACCCGCCATTTTCATTTTCACATTACAAACACCGGGTCTCAGCTCTGTTATTTTCCGTTTTTTCGACAATTTTTTGGAACCTTGGAGACATCATGCCTCGTCGGTGTGTTGTCGGAGGGTGTAACAACACTAACAGGGAGGGATTCAAGTTGCACCACTGGCAAGAAATCTGCCGCCAGACCCCCATTGAATTTGCCAGAGTGTCTGCACATTTTACCGGCGATGCTAAGACTGACATGGCACAGAGATTTATGGATAACCTGCAGATGCATTTGCAACGATAAAGTCAAAGAAATCACAAAGGTGAGTTTTGTTGATGTTGTTGACTTATGTGCTAATCAGACATATTTGGTCGCAGCATGACTGCCAGCTAATCGATGCTAACATGCTATGCTAATCGATGCTAACATGCTATTTACGTTAGCTGTATGTACATTTGAAACTAGATACCCACATTTAATGCGAAACAAACACTTACCAATCGGCGGATTTAAGTTGCTCCAGTGTCACAAGATGCGAAAGTCCTGATCGTTTGGTCTGCACATTTTACCGGCGATGCTAATGAGGCAGCCATGCTATGGGCCACTTCATTAGGTACACCCATGCTATGGCCGAATAGCGTCAACAGCTATTCGCTCAATAGCTTCAATTTCTTCTTCAATTTCGTTTTCGCTATCTGCCTCCATACTCCGACCATCTGTTTCAATAAATGCGTAATTTGTTGAATCGCTTAAACCGCTGAAATCTGAGTCTAAATCCGAGCTAAAGTCGCTATATCTTGCTGTGGTAACCGCCATGTTGTTTGTATTGGCAGCCCTGTATGACGTCACAGGGAAATGGACAGTTGTATCGTAAATAGCGAAAATCAAGAACTTTAAAGCTTTTTTTAGGGATATTCCAAAACCGGTAAAATTTGGAAAAAAACTTCAAAAAATACAACAAGCCACTGGGAACTGATTTTTATTGTTTTTAACCCTTTTGAAATTGTGATAATGTTCCCCTTTTAAGCATTAGACACCTTTTTTTTTTACCTGCCTCCCGCTGTTTCCGACATCTACAAAGCAATAAGCTCTAGACAGCACCGACCACTCAACAACACCACCATCATTTTCAGACTGTAATTACTGGTTTGCAAAAAATATTTTTAACCCATATAGGTGAAATTAGATCAGGGGTAGGGAACCTGTGGCTCTTTTGATGACTGCATCTGGCTCTCAAATACATCTGAGCTGACATTGCTTAACACGATTAGTAATGAATAATTCCGCCAGTAATCAGTGTTAAAAATAACGTTTAACATATAAAACATTCTTATGCATTTTAATCCATCCATCCGTTTTTCAACCGCACCTGTTCAATAAGTCACATCAATGGTAAGAAGTCCATCCATCTATTCTCTACTGCTTGTCCCTTTTTGGGGTCGCGGGGGTTGCTGGAGCCTATCTCAGCTGCATTTGGGCAGAAGGCGGTGTACACCCTGGACAAGTCGCCAACTCATCACAGGGCCAACACAGATAGACAGACGACATTCACACTCACATTCACACACTAGGGCCAATTTAGTGTTGCCAAAGAAGTATTTTATTTATTATTGGTTAGCTTCAGAATAAAAATGATATAAAATATAAGACTTTTACTCTAAAAAATGTAGGTCTTACTTGAAAAAATGCATGCATTTAGTTGTATTCAGTGTTAAAACATATGATACGGCTCTCACGATAATACACTTTTAAAAAATTTGGCTTTCATGGCTCTCTCAGCCAAAAAGGTTCCCGACCCCTGAATTAGATAATCTCCCACGGCACAGTGGTTGAAAAAGACTGTTTCTACCGCACCTGTTTTACATAAAAATGCACACATTTAGTTGTATTCAATGTTTAAAAAACACGGAAATACATTTTAAAATATTTGGCTTCTATGGCTCTCTCAGCCAAAAAGGTTCCCGACCCCTGTTCTAGAGCATTCAAAGTTCCTTTCACTGGACCTAAGGGGCCAAGGCCAACTCCTGGAAAAACAACCCCACACCATAATTCCTCCACCTACCCCTCTCTGTCTTTTCACGTGGCTCACCACTTTGTGGCTGGGTTGCTGTTGTTCCCAAACTCTTCCATTCCCTTATAATAAAGCCGACAGTTGACTTTGGAATATTTAGGAAATTTCACGACTGGATTTGTTGCACAGGTGGCATCCTCTGACAGTTCCACGCTGGAAATCACTGAGCTCCCATTCTTTCACAAATGTTTGTCGAAACAGTCTTCGTGTTGGAGTGATTAGGACACCTGATCCTCATCATTTGGATGGGTGGCCAAATACTTTTGGCCATGTAGTGTGTATTGCTCGCTTCATGCCTCACGCAGCAGATGCTAAAAAAATAACGTGTGATGCTGTCAGGTTTACTATGTGAAAAGACGTCAATGGAATTCAGTCTTAATGACTTTTTAATGATCGTGTCAGCCAGGTTGACCCGTCTGTGGCCCGCGCTGCAGGAAGTTTGCTCAACATCAACATAACATCAGAGGTTTGGTGTTTGCCTTCAGTCTCAGAGGTCTGGTAAAGCTCGAGTGATCTTCACCGGCGAGATCTAACGCCAACATCATCTGGGTGGCTCCGTTCCGAAATGTTTTCTGTTATTCTGGCCTCTTGGATTAACCCGACGTCCCACGGGGAGGCGATCTCAAACCCCCGACTCGGCGTGAGGCCCCGAGGATCCGGTGGTAAGGTTTTGAAGAGGCGAACAGGAAGCGCGCAGTGACGAAGATGACACTGCAAGGTCGCGGATTTGTGTGGGAATGAGGCTTGAAAAGTCGGCGGTTTATAGGCAAAGTCATCGCTTTATAGGCGTTATTTGCTTAAAGGGGAACATTATCACAATTTCAGAAGGGTTAAAACCATGGGTGTCGAACTCTGGCCCGCGGGTCAAATTTGGCCCGCCGTGTGATTTAATTTGGCCCTTGAGGCAATATCAAATTAACATTACAGCTGGCCCGCCGTTATTACACAGCAGCGGTGCCGCTTGGGATTTTGGGCCCCATGAAAATAATCTTTACAGGGCCCCCAAAACATAATTTCATATAATTTCATCATCATTAGGGGCCTCTCTGGGCCCCCCTCCATCATGGGCCCCTATATATCCATCTCCTTCCCCCCCCTTTTGGCGCCCCTAGCTGTAACACCGCAATTTCTCACAATTGCCAATCCTCCCGAAGTTCAGTGCCCCTCCTGAAAATCTCCCGGGGCAAGCAAGCATTCTCCCGATTTTCATCCGGACAACAATATTGAGGGCCTTTAGCATTCTCTACAACCTGTCGTCACGTCCGCATTTCCTCCATACAAACAGCGTGCAGGCCCTCTCGCATAATATATGCGACTATTACACACACATAAGTGAATGCAAAGCATACTTGGTCAACAGCCATACAGGTCACACTGAGGGTGGCCGTATAGACAACTTTAACACTGTTACAAATATGCGCCCCACTGTGAACTCACACCAAACAAGATTGACAAACACATTTCGGGAGAACATCTGCACTGTAACATAACGTAAAGACAACAGAACAAATACCCAGAACCCCTTGCAGCACTAACTCTTTCGGGACGCTACAATATATTTTGATATTTACTTCAAAAAGGCTGCAAATAGAAAAGAGGCATTACATTTGTATTTAAATTTTATTTGATATGCCATTGATATTTTTAATTATTATTATTATTTGAAACTCAATTTTGCATGTGACTATAAAGTTATATAAGGCTTGCTTGTTTAATATTTAATGCAAAACTTGTTTGGGTCCCTATTAAAAGGTTAATTTGTTCAACCTCGGCCCGTGGCTTTGTTCAGTTTTAAATTTTGGCCCAATCTGTATTTGAGTTCGACACCCCTGGTTAAAACCAATAAAAATCAGTTCCCAGTGACTTGTCTTATTTTTCAAAGTTATTTTCAAAATGTTACCCGTACGGGATTATCCCTAAAAAAAGCTTCAAAGTGCTTGATTTTCGCTATTTGCTTAAGCCACTGTCCATTTCCCTGTGCGATTCCTATACAAACAATGGCAAATAGCTCAGCATGATATAGCGACATTAGCTCGGATTCAGACTCGGATTTCAGCGGCTAAAGCGATTCAACAGATTACGCATGTATTGAAACGGATGATTGGAGTATGGAGGCAAATAGCGAAAACGAAATTTAAGAAGAAACTGAAGCTATTGAGCGAATAGCTATTGACGCTATTCGGCCATGCATGTCTGCGTTAGCATCGCCGGTAAAATGTGCAGACCAACCGATCAGGACTTTCGCATTGACACTGGATCAACTTAAGTCCGTCGATTGGTAAGTGTTTGTTTGGCATTAAATGTGGGTGGAAGGAAACACTGGATGTAAATATAGTTTCAAATGTACATACAGGTGGCCTAAATAGCATGTTAGCATCGACTAGCTGGCAGTCATGCCGCGACCAAAAATGTCTGATTAGCACATAAGTCAATAAAATCAACAACACTCATCTTTGTGATTTCGTTGACTTTATCGTTAGGAATGCATCTGCTTTGAGTGTCGCAGGATATCCAGACATTCTTGTCATCTCTTTGCCATCTCTATCGTAGCATCGCCTTTCGCATCTTGTGACACTGGTGCAACTTAAATCCGTCGACTGGTATTTGTTTGTTTGGCATTAAATGTGGGTGGAGGGAAAGGCTGGATATAAATATAGCTACAAATGAGGCATAATGCTGCAATATGTACACAGCTAGCCTAAATAGCATGTTAGCATCGATTAGCATGCCGTGCTAATCGATGCACATTCTACGTAAATCAACTTGAATCCGTCCCTGATCGTGTTGTTACACCCTCCGACAACACACCGACGAGGCATGATGTCTCCAAGGTATCGGAAAATAGTCGAAAGAACGGAAAATAACAGAGCTGATTTGACTCGATGCGTGTGATGTGGTAGGGAAAAATGCGCGTTGAGTACCGATGTGACGTCACGTTCTGACGTCGTCGCTCAGAAAGGGATAAACAGAAACGCGTTTAATTCGCCAAAATTCACCAATTTAGAGTTCGGAAATCGGTTAAAAAAATATATGGTCTTTTTTTCAGCAACATCAAGATATATATTGACGCTTACATAGGTCTGGTGATAATGTTCCCCTTTAAAGGCCTACTGAAACCCACTACGACCGACCACGCAGTCTGATAGTTTATACAGTGGGGCAAAAAAGTATTTAGTCAGCCACCGATTGTGCAAGTTCTCCCACTTAAAATGATGACAGAGGTCTGTAATTTTAATCATAGGTACACTTCAACTGTGAGAGACAGAATGTGAAAGAAAAATCCAGGAATTCACATTGTAGGAATTTTAAATAATTTATTTGTAAATTATGGTGGAAAATAAATATTCGGTCAACCAAATATTGGATGGAGGTTTTGGCTCAAAATCTCATGATACATGGCCCTATTCATTATTTCCTTAACACGGATTAATCGTCCTGACCCCTTAGCCCCAAAGCATGATGTTTCCACCCCCATTCTTCACAGTAGGTATGGTGTTCTTGGGATGCAACTCAGTATTCTTCTTCCTCCAAACACGACAAGTTGAGTTTATACCAAAATGGATACATGGGTGATACAACAGAGTATTGGGAGAATGTCATGTGGTCAGATGAAACCAAAATAGAACTTTTTGGTATTAACTCAACTCGTCGTCCAACCAGTAGGAGGCCACGGGGAAGACCCAGGACACGTTGGGAAGACTATGTCTCCCGGCTGAGCTGGGAATGCCTCGGGATCCTTCGGGAGGAGCTGGACGAAGTGGCTGGGGAGAGGGAAGTCTGGACTTCCCTGCTTAGGCTGCTGCCCCCGCGACCCGACCTCGGATAAGCGGAAGAAGATGGATGGATGGATGTATGTTTAGTTGTTATTGTTTGGAGGTTGTTGAAATCACTACAGCTACTTAGTTTAGTTGAGTTTTTATTTGAAAGGACAGTGCACAGAAACATTAAGCTCAAAGACAGATATGTTCTGTACCAGATTATAGTTAAATAGCTCATTTCCATCTGCAGTCCCTGGCTACCTAAATTAAAGGGATACAAAAATCATGCAATAATCCGTAGCATAAAAAAGGGAAAACCAATTAGCATCAAGCCGGCACTTTTTGGGAAAAGTGTAGTCTTACTTTCTGTTGGAGTGTGGTCTATCAGGCATACTTGCTTTGTTGGCATGAACATTTGCAACAATACCCAAAGGCAGATTGGTTGAGAGCCTCATTGAGTGTTAGAATCGAGTTTAGTCGTAGCAACAAAGGTCTCAAAATAGGATTTTACTTGAATCGTTACCGAGTAGTACCAATGGATTTCGGTCGTTGCCTATAAAAGTGCATATATCTGTACTCATCCCTGGTCCCTAAAGCCTACATTAGAGCACCATCTTCCCCGCTGAGAGAAGAGACGCTCAAACGGTCGCGTTTGTACATTCAGGTTTTCTTAAAGTCCTGAAGGAAAACCTTCTTCCTCATTGACGTGATACCGTATCTGACCCGCACCTCGATAGAAATACCTGCCCAGTGTGTACACCAATCACGTTAATTTCGAACAAAAAGGCTTCATTGCACATCTTCAAATGCCTGGAGCTCTGGCAACTATGCATCAGTCATTTGCACATGGGAGCTCAACGTAATTGTGTGAATGTTCCAAAGCATTCACACATATAGTTTTCTTATTATTCAACTTATTATTATTACTGTTATTATTCTCCAGATTTTGGTGCGGTCTACCTTCCACATTTGTCACCCAATTCAAACCGTTCCCACTTCAAACTGTTCAGCCTTTCCGGAAATCGCGGGCTTTCCCTGGAAAAACTCTAAAATTTCCCAGAATTTCACTTTTCCCATTCAAGAAATCTGCGTTCAAAAGACTCTGGCTTATTAGTGATTCCTAAAGCCCAAAAAAAGTCTGCGGGCTATAGAGCGTTTTCCGTTCGGGCTCCAGTACTCTGGAATGCCCTCCCGGTAACAGTTCGAGATGCTACCTCAGTAGAAGCATTTAAGTCTGACCTTAAAACACATTTGTATACTCTAGCCTTTAAATAGACCTCCTTTTTAGACCAGTTGATCTGCCGTTTCTTTTCTTTTTCTCCTCTGCTCCCCCTCCCTTGTGAAGGGGGTCCGGGTCCGATGACCATGGATGAAGTACTGGCTGTCCAGAGTTGAGACCCAGGATGGACTGCTCGCCTGTGTATCGGTTGGGGACATCTCTACGATGCTGATCCGCCTCCGCTTGGGATGGTTTCCTGTGGACAGGACTCTCGCTGCAGTCTTGAATCCGCTTTGAACTGAACTCTCGCGGCTTTGTTGGAGCCACTATGGATTGAACTTTCATAGTATTATGTTAGACCCGCTCGACATCCATTGCTTTCGGTCCCCTAGAGGGGCGGGGGGTTGCCCACATTTGAGGTCCTCTCCAAGGTTTCTCATAGTCATTATTGTCACTGGCGTCCCACTGGGTGTGAGTTTTCCTTGCCCTTATGTGGGTTCTTCCAAGGATGTCGTAGTCGTAGAGGTTTGTACAGTCCTTTGAGACATTTGTGATTTAGGGCTATATAAATAAACATTGATTGATTGATTGATTGATTGATTTAAAATGAATTGGCCATTTTTCAAACTTCCACCATTTCCACATTTTTCAACCCATTCAAGCCATTCCACCTTCATCAAATTTAAAGTACCCTTTTTAAAGTTCCCAAAAAATTCCAGGATTTTCCAGAATTCCTGGTTTTCCAAAGCCCTATTTCCACCCTTTTTTCTGGCGACAACTCCTTCCACATTTTTCAACCTACTTCAACCGTTCCACCGTCAAAACATTCCTCTTAATCAGGACAAAAAAGCAATGTTGTTTTTTGAACTGGAAAAATTCCTGGTTTTCCGAAAAATCCCAGTAATACCATTTTTCAATTCAACATGTTACTTCAATATTTCTCTACCTTCCACATTTTTCACCCAATTCAAAGTGTTCCAACTTCAAACTGTTCAGCCTATTCGGAAATCACGGGCTTTCCTTTGACAAAGTCCCAGATTTCCCAGAAATCCAGGTTTTCCGGGACATTTTTCCCATTCAAAATGAATTAGCCATTTTTCAAACTTCCACCATTTCCACATTTTTCAATCCATTCAAGCCATTCCACCATTCAACCATTCTGGAAATTTAAAGTACCCTATTCAAAGTTCCCAAAAAATTCCAGGATTTTCCAGAGTTCCTGGTTTTCCAAAGCCCTGTTTCCACCCTTTTTTCAACCCACTTCAACCGTTCCACCGTCAAAACATTCCTTTTAATCAGGACAATAAAACAATGTTTTTTGAACTTGAAAAATTCCTGGTTTTCCGGAAAATCCCCGTAATACCATTTCTCAATTCAACATGTTACTTCAACATTTATCAACCGATTTGAAAAACCTCAACACCAACCAGTTAACCACCTACTCAGTGGCCTAGTGGTTAGAGCAGGGGTAGGGGACCTATGGCTCTAGAGCCAGATGTGGCTCTTTTGATGACTGCATCTGGCTCTGATAAATCTGAGCTGACATTGCTTGACACGATAAGTAATGAATAATTCCACTTGTTATCAAAGTGTTAAAAATAACGTTCAAAATATAAAACATTCTCATGCCATTTTAATCCATCCATCCGTTTTTCTACCGCACCTGTTCAAAAATTTGCATTAAGGGTAAGAAGTAATTTATTTATTGTTGGTTAGGGTAGGGCTTGCCCTCCTCGGGGTTCTTCAGACCACCAAGCACCGACATGAGAGCCTGTTTCGGGGTTACAAGATTGTTTTATTTTTCAATAAGTCTCTCAGTTGCTTTCCAGCAATTGTCTTTTTCTCTTTTGTTCTCGCTCGCGCTTTGGTTCCAGCCCTAACCCTTTACTCTCCTCCTGGCTGCTGCTTATAACAGAGCGACAGGTGATTAGAGAACAAGGCCCAGGTGGGCCATTTACGCGCCTGTCGCTGATTTCGAGGCCGGGCCGGGCAACACCCCGCTTCGCTGCAGGCCCGCAGGCCACGCCCCCTCCACAGCTAGCTTCAGAAAAACAATGTTATTTACAAAGAATAGGAGACCTACTATACTCTAGAAATGTTGGTCTTACTTAAAAATTAACGCATTCATTTGTGTTCAGTGTTGAAAAAAAAATATGACTCTTGAGGAAATACATTTTAAAATATTTGGATTCCTGGCTCTCTCAGCCAAAAAGGTTCCCGACCCCTGGGTTGGAGTGTCCGCCCTGAGATCGGTAGGTCGTGAGTTCAAATCCAAGACTATAAAATTGGGACCCATTACCTCCGTGCTTGGCATTCAGCATTAAAGGTTGGATTTGGTGGTTAAATCACCATAAATGATCCCCGGGCGCGGCACAGCTGCCGCCCACTGCTCCCCTCACCTCCCAAGGAGTGATCAAGGGTGATGGGTCAAATACAGAGAATAATTTCGCCACATCTAGTATGTGTGTGACAATCATTGGTACTTTAACTTTAACTTTAAACTCATTCAGACCATACATGTTTTTTTTTTACCATTTTCAAAAGAAATCCTGTTTTTCCCGATATTCCAAAATTTGGGAAAATTCCCGTTGAAATTAATGGGACATTCTTCAAAGTTCCACAATTCCATTTTTCATCTGATTCAAACTGTCCCAACTTCCAACTATTCAGCCTGTTCAGGAATTTTGGGCTCTACTTCAACAATTCTAAAGAAAATTCCGGGATCTCACTTCAACTTCAGAATTGGAAAATTAACACGCAATTTCTTCAGGAATTTCCTCATCTAGTTATATGTAATTTTACTTCAGTGAACAAGCTAACCCAGCAGAGTTGCTGCTAAAATGTGACTGTAATGTCAGCATGTAGCTCACATAGCTGTGCTAGTGTTGCACATTTTGTGTCTCACTCCCTATGTTACAATATTGTATGCTGTATATACAATATTCCATGGCGTGGCACGGTTGGGAGAGTGGCCGTCCCAGCAACTTGAGGGTTCCTGGTTCAACCCCCAGCTTGTACCAAGTCACGTACGTTGTGCCCTTGAGCAAGACACTACACCCTTGCTCCTAGTGGGTCGTGGTTGGCGCCTTGCAGGGCAGCTCCCACCACCAGTGTTTGAATGTGTGTGTGAATGGGTGAATGTGGAAATAGTCTCAAAGCGCTTTGAGTACCTTGAAGGTAGAAAAGCGCTATACAAGTATAACCCATCCATCTATCCATCTTCTTTCGCTTATCCGAGGTCGGGTCGCGGGAGAAACAGCCTGAGCAGGGAAACCCAGACTTCCCTCTCCCCAGCCACTTTGTCTAGCTCTTCCCGGGGAATCCCGAGGCGTTCCCAGGCCAGCCGGGAGACATACTCTTCCCAACGTGTCCTGGGTCTTTCCCGTGGCCTCCTACCGGTTGGACGTGCCCTAAACACCTCCCTAGGGAGGCGTTCGGGTGGCATCCTGACCAGATGCCCGAACCACCTCATCTGGCTCCTCTCGATGTGGAGGAGCAGCGGCTTTACTTTGAGTTCCTCCCGGATGGCAGAGCTTCTCACCCTATCTCTAAGGGAGAGCCCCGCTACACGGCGGAGGAAACTCATTTCGGCCGCTTGTACCCCTGATCTTATCCTTTCGGTCATGACCCAAAGCTCATGACCATAGGTGAGGATGGGAACGTAGATCGACCGGTAAATTGAGAGCTTTGCCTTCCGGCTCAGCTCCTTCTTCATCACAACGGATCGGTACAACGTCCACATTACTGAAGACGCCACACCAATCCGCTTGTCGATCTCACGATCCACTCTTCCCTCACTCGTGAACAAGACTCCTAGGTACTTGAACTCCTCCACTTGGGGCAGGGTCTCCTCCCCAACCAGGAGATGGCACTCCACCCTTTTCCGAGCGAGAACCATGGACTCGGACTTGGAGGTGCTGATTCTCATTCCGGTCGCTTCACACTCGGCAGCGAACCGATCCAGTGAGAGCGGAAGATCCCGGTCAGATGACGCCATCAGGACCACATCATCTGCAAAAAGCAGAAACCTAATCCTGCGGTTACCAAACCGGAACCCCTCAACGCCTTGACTGCATCTAGAAATTCTGTCCATAAAAGTTATGAACAGAATCGGTGACAAAGGGCAGCCTTGGCGGAGTCCAACCCTCACTGGAAATGTGTTCGACTTACTGCCGGCAATGCGGACCAAGCTCTGGCACTGATCGTACAGGGAGCGGACCACCACAATAAGACAGTCCGATACCCCATACTCTCTGAGCACTCCCCACATGACTTCCCGAGGGACACGGTCAAAGACCCTCTCCAAGTCCACAAAACACATGTAGACTGGTTGGGCAGACTCCCATGCACCCTCAAGAACCCTGCCGAGAGTTCAAGTATAACCCATTTACCATATGGCATCTCTAATGTAGGGACAAGTAGGAAAATTAAAACCTCTAAAGGCTTTGTGGCCACATGCGTGGACAGCACCTTTTAGCTCTTATCTCCAAAATTGTGTACACTACTGAATTGGGGTCTTATGGCCACTTATGTGGACACTTATACTGCCATCTCTTGGTGTCAGAAGAGTATAACATACAATGGAATTTGAAGGGAAAAAAAGTGTAAATATAAGAATTAGCATGTCACTAAACATAAAGTACACATTTGTGCACTTATGGACTAAGTACGTCATACCAAAAGATGGTTCTTAGTTTTTATTCTAATTAGGGTCCAATAAGCAATAATGTCCTTTGTGTTCTTTGATGTTTGCTTTTTCCCTCTTACACACATGTGAGAGGGATGTGTACTATGGCTATGAGTTGTTGTTGTTTTTTTCCCTTAGACAGATTTTTTTTATTTTATTTTAATCTTCAATTTTTTTCTCCCATTCCCCCCTTGTGTACCTGTATCTTATCTTTTTTGTAAGGGGCGCTGGAAGCCGGCAGACCCGTCAGCGATCCTGTTCTGTGTCCCTGTATTGTTTGTCTGATCTTGAATGGGATTGTGCTAATAAAAATTATTTTCCTGAAGGAATACATAAAGTACTATCTAATCTAATCCAAGCCCAAATAACAAAGAGAAATTGAGCTGAATTTCCCCCAGGGATCAATAAAGTACTTTCTATCCTATTCTAGGGACGGCGTGGCGAAGTTGGTAGAGTGGCTGTGCCAGCAATCTGAGGGTTACTGGTTCAATCCCCACCTTCTACCATCCTACTCACGTCCGTTGTGTCCTTGGGCAAGACACTTCACCCTTGCTCCTGTAGGGTCCTGGTGAGCGCCTTGCATGGCAGCTCCCGCCGTCAGTGTGTGAATGTGTGTGTGAATGGGTGAATGTGGAAATACTGTCAAAGCACTTTGGGCTCCTTAAAAAGGGTTAGAAAAGCGCTATACAAGTACAACCCATTTACTATTCTATTCTATTCTATAAATAAAAAAGCATGTAAACAAACAGCTTGGGCCTTAAGAGGTTAGAACTACAGACACCCAAGTGTGTAACCTGTAGGACTTGGTAGAATCCCTTAAATCAAGGGTGTCAAACTCTGGCCCGCGGGCCAAATTTGGCCTGCCGTGTAATTTCACTTGGCCCTTGAGGCAATATCAAATTAACATTAGAGCTGGCCCGCTGCTGTAACACCGCATTCACCGCTAACACTCTTACTTGCCAACCCTCCCGATTTTCCCGGGAGACACCCGAAGTTCAGTGCCCCGCCCGAATTTCATCCCGGGCAACAATATTAGGTGTGGGCCTTAAAGGCACTGCCTTTGGCGTTCTCTACAACCTGTCGCCACATCCGCTTTTCCTCCGTACAAACAGCGTGCCGGCTCAGTCACATAATATATGCGGCTTATACACACACACAATTGAATGCAAGGCATATTTGGTCAACAGCCATACAGGTTACACTGAGGGTGGCCGTATAAACAACTTTAACACTGTTACAAATATGCGCCACACTGTGAACCCACGCCGAACAAGAATGACAAACACATTTCGGGAGAACATCCGCACCGTAACACAACATAAACACAACAGAACAAATAACCAGAATCCCTTGCAGCACTAACTCTCCCGGGACGCTACAATATACACCCCTCGCTACCACCAAACCCTGTCCACCTCAACCCCGCCGCCAAAAAGAGGCATTCAATTATTATTTAAATTTTATTTGAAATGCCATTGATATTTTTAAATTATTATTATTATTTGAAACTCTATTTTGCATGTCACTATAAAGTTATATAAGCCTTGCTTGTTCAATATTCAATGCAAAACTTGTTTGGGTCCCTATTAAAAGGTTAATTTGTTCAACCTCGGCCCACGGCTTTGTTCGGTTTTAAATTTTGGCCCACTCTGTATTTGAGTTTGACACCCCTGCCTTAAATTGTCAATATTTTCATCATCGAGACTGAATTTTTAGGCGACAAGCTGCTTTCTTGGACATACTGTGATAGTTGATGGTGTTGATGAGGCGGATGCCTACATGAGCGTGGTTGTATGTCACCAGGACAATGTCGAACAGCTCCTCACTTTGCGGATACAACTCACGAAGCCGAGTGTTTACTGCCTCCAGAGCCTGTAGACGACAACAAACCGGTCCTAAAATGTCTCTAAAACAAAGATCGGCTCGCCTAGTAGTTTGCCGTATCTGATGCAGGTTTTTACCTTGACGAAGGGGAACGCCGGTCCGGGGGCGAAGGGTTCGTTCTCGTGTTCGATTTGGTACCTCAGGTACTCCTCCACACCGTGCTGCTCATACACTTTCTGCTCCCGTTCTGTTCGGAACAGAACTCTTGTAGAAACGGCGATAGTCACTGCGTTCTCGGGCTTGGGCTGCAAACAAAAGATAGTAGAAGACATGTGAGTGAAAAGGAGATCGAAGATATTGGCATCGAAGACATTACTTGAACTGGACGGCTGCTAATTATCACATTGATGCTTTTTGCATAATATTCAACACATGCCAATTAGGTGCGGTGATGCAATATTTAGTCAAACTTTCTATTAGGACCCTGGATCGGGTGAGTCAGCACAGTCCACACAGCACATGGTGCCACCAACAGAGAGACACCACTTACACTGCAAAAACAGATATCTAAGTAAGATAAAATAATAAGGGTGATAATGTGAGACTTGCGTGGCATTGCAATGCCGGATATGTTCTTCCAGGGATGCGTCGGACAAGAACACAGCGTAAGGTAAGAAATAAACATTTTTTAAACTAATAAAACAGGCTAGAACAAAAATACTGATGCTAGGCAGAAACAGCAAACAAAAGGCGCTAGCATGAGAGCTAGGGAAATAAACAGACACACTAACACTTTGCACAAAGGCACAAAAAGGGAAAACAAAACAATTAGCATGAGAGCTAGGAATAAACAAAAACATAGCGCGAGAGCTAGCGAGTACAAACATGGAAAGCAAGTCATCATCTGTTGCGTGAAAGCAGATTGGGATCTGAGAATGAATGAACAGAAAGGGCTGGCTTATATAAGGATGATGCTTAGCAAAACAGGTGTGCATTTGGAAACCACGGCAGGTGAAAATAATACATTGCTATAAAACAGGAACTAAGGGCGTCAAACAGCAGAATGTGATACAAAAATGGAACAAAACACGAATATGGAATGATCCAGCCATCGGATCATAACAGATATTTGCTTATTTTCTGTTTGATAAGATAATTCTTCTCACTAAGCAGATTTTATGTTAGTGTTTTACTTGTTTTAAGGGTTTTGTTCCTAAATGATCTCATTAAGATATTACAGCTTGTTGCTGAGATTTTATGACCTATATTGAGTAAAACATGCTTGTAACTATAATATCAACCGATGGAAAAACTGTGTCATCAACACTCACAAGTATAAAAATACTTTTTAATGTAATAATTTCTCACTTCAGGCATGAAAAAAAATCCTGATGCCGAGAGCATATCATTATGTCAAGATAATGGCACCTGCATTTACTTCATTTAAGACATTTTTTCAACCTATTGGCCAAAAATATCTCATTTTTATTTCTACCAAGAAAAGTGCACTTGTTTTAGTGAGAATATACTTATTTTAACTATTTTGGGGCTCATTGAGGTTAGCTAATTTGACTTGATTTGGAAAGTCTTGACAAGCCAAATTTTCTTGTTCTGTTGGCAGATAATTTTGCTTAGTTCAAGTAAAATACCCCTCATTTTTGTATTTTTTTTCTTGTTTTTGAACACTTGACTTTTTGCAGTGCAGTGGTTCAGCACCCCAACTGACAAATTATTTTTCCATTGTCATGTTCTAATCGTATCCCAAGTAGGGTGGCAAAATTCGAGGAATATTCAAAGTTGGAAACTTTCCACGGGAATTAATGGGAAATTATTTGGAATAAACATTGAATGCAACATGCTAGATCTTGCAGCATGATTATTAGCTAAAACAATATGTGTTAATGCAAATTCAGTCAAATTTCAACCCTGTACTGTGCATTCCTCCATCACATGCACAGATAATTCCCAGCATGCTACACACTACAGCAGGGCTATTGAGGCCACACTAGTATTTGAGCCCGAGGACTTATAAAAAGTTCTACAGGAGCTTAATTTAAGAATATTTTTCAACATATTGAGCAAAAAGGTTTCATTTGTTTTTTTCTACTAAGAAAAGTGCGCTTGTTATTAGTGAGAATATACATATTTTAAGGTATTTTTGGGTTCTTTGACGTTAGCTAATTTGACTTGTTTTTGGAAAGTCTTAACAAGTCAAATTTTCTTGTTCTATTGGCAGATAATTTTGCTTAGTTCAAGTAAAATACCCCACATTTCCGTATTTTTTTCTTGTTTTTGAACACTGACCATTTGCAGGGCAGTGGTTCAGCACCCCAACTGACAAATTATTTTTCCATTGTCATGTTCTAATCGTATCCCAAGTAGGGTGGCAAAATTCCGGGAATTTTTAAAGTTGGAAACTTTCCACGGGAGTTAATGGGAATAAACATTTGAATGCAACATGCTAGATCGTGCAGCATGATTATTAGCTAAAACAACCTGTATTAAAGCAAATTCAGTCAAATTTCAACCCTGTACTGTGCATTCCTCCATCACATGCACGGATAAATCCCAGCATGCTACACACTACAGCAGGGCTATTGAGGCCACACTAGTATTTGAGCCCGAGGACTTGAAAAAAGTTCTACAGGAGCTTAATTTAAGAATATTTTTCAACATATTGAGCCAAAAGGTATCATTTTTATTTCTACCAAGAAAAGTGCACTTGGTTTAGTGAGAATATACTTATTTCAAGCTGTTTTTGGGTTCTTTGAGGTTAGCTAATTTGACTTGTTTTGGAAAGTCTTGACAAGCCAAATTTTCTTGTTCCATTGGCAGATAATTTTGCTCAGTTCAAGTAAAATACCCCTCATTTTTGTATTTTCTTTCTTGTTTTTGGACACTGACTTTTTCGCAGTGCAGTGGTTCAGCACTCCAACTGACAAATTTCTTTTTCCGTTGTCATGTTCTAATCGTATCCCAAGTAGGGTGGCAAAATTCCGAGAATTTTTAAAGTTGGAAACTTTCCACGGGAATTAATGGGAAATTAATTGGAATAAACATTGAATGCAACATGCTAGATTTTGTAGCATGATTATTAGCTAAAACAACCTGTATCAGTGCAAATTCAGTCAAATTTCAAACCTGAACTGTGCATTC
Organism: Nerophis ophidion; assembly: GCF_033978795.1. Lineage (NCBI taxonomy): Eukaryota > Metazoa > Chordata > Actinopteri > Syngnathiformes > Syngnathidae > Nerophis > Nerophis ophidion. The sequence continues at coordinate 19,388,274 of NC_084614.1, read as the reverse complement.
CTCCATCACATGCACAGATCATTCCCAGCATGCTACACACTACAGCAGGGCTACCGAGGCCACACTAGTATTTGAGCCAGAGAACTTATAAAAAGTTCGACAGGAGCTTAATTTAAGAATATTTTTCAACATATTGAGCTTAAAGGTCTCATTTAGTTTTTTTCTACCAAGAAAAGTGGGTATAGAACAGGGGTCTTAAACTCAATTTTGATTGATTGATTGAAACTTGCTTTAGTAGACTACACAGTACAGTACATATTCCGTACAAATGACCACTAAATGGTAACACCCGAATACGTTTTTTCAACTTGTTTAAGTAGGGGTCCACGTTAAACAATTCATGGTATTATTATTTTTATTTTTAACTGGCCTGGAGGTAGAGTCCGAGCCGCACAAAGTATTCCCTTCAGAATCATGTTTCAACCTGACTAAATGTGTTAACTACTATCAGCTACTACAGTAGGGTGACCCTGAGCTATTCTAGGCCTTAAAGCATGGGTGTCCAAACTTTTTCCACTGAGGGCCGCACACTGAAAAATCAAAGCAAGCGGGGGCCATTTTCCTATTTTTTTTATTTCAAAAACCAATGCAGTATATAGATAAGAAATATACATTCAGGCCTCCACTCAGTTATGATCCTGGGGACCCCAAAGGGTTTTGGTAAAAAAAAAAAATATAAAAAATGTGTCATTATTCAGTATTACTATTTTCATTATTATTCAAGCTTTGAATCTCTAGATCAGGGGTCACCAACCTTTTCGAAACCAAGAGCTACTTGGGTACTGATTAATGCGAAGGGCTACCAGTTTGATACACACTTAAATAAATTGCCAGAAATAGCAAAATTGCCCAATTTACCTTTAACTCTGTTATTATTATTAATTAATGATATTTATCTTTGTGGAAACACTGATCATCTTAATGATTTCTCACAATAAATATATATTTTTGATGACATGTAGGTTAAAATCCAATCTGCACTTTGTTAGAATATATAACAAATTGGACCAAGCTATATTTCTAACAAAGACAAATCATTATTTATTCTAGATTTTCCAGGACAAACTTTTAAAAGAAATTCAAAAGACTTTTAAATAAGATTTAAATTGGATTCTATAGATTTTCTAGATTTGCCAAATATTTCACAAATATTCTTCGTCGAAAAAAACAGAAGCTAAAATGAAGAATTAAATTAAAATGTATTTATTATACTTTAAAATAAAAAAAAAAATACTTGGACATTGATTTAAATTGGCAGGAAAGAAGAGGAAGGAATTAAAAAAGTAAAAAGGTATATGTGTTTAAAAATCCTAAAATCATTTTTAAGGTTGTATTTTTTTCTGTAAAATTGTCTTTCTGAAAGTTATAAGAAGCAAAGTAAAAGAATAAATGAATTTATTCAAACAAGTGAAGACCAAGTCTTTAAAATATTTTCTTGGATTTTCAAATTCTATTTGAGTTTTGTCTCTCTTAGAATTAAAAATGTTGAGAAAAGTGAGACCAGCTTGCTAGTACATAAATAAAATTTAAATAATAGAGGCAGCTCACTGGTAAGTGCTGCTATTTGAGCTATTTTTAGAACAGGCCAGCGGGCGACTCATCTGGTCCTTACGGGCTACCTAGTGACTTCTGCTCTAGATCAACATTAGGAAAAAAAAATGGAAAAAACACAAAATATGCAATATTTTCACCCAATAACTTTTTTAGTTGGAATATTTGAGATTTTATAATAATAGGAGCCTTAATTTTGGATTTTGATTCATTATTATTTTTTGAGCAATGACACTTAAAAACAAATCACACTAAAATAATTGGGATCCAAAAGTGTCCTATTAATTAAAGGGTTAAAATAAATTATACATTGTTTTACAGTTTACTTTTAGCACAATAATCTCAAAATCAACTTCAGGTACATCCGTCAATTTTAAGTTTTATTGTTGTTAACGTTTTTTGTTTGTATATTTTAGGCCCATCTTTAAAAAAAAAAAAAAAAACATCTCAGTTTTTTTAAATGGCAAAACACAAAATATGCAAAATTTTCCCCCAAAAATTATTCGAAGTGGAATATTTAGTGTGATGTAATCGGAGCCTTAAATAGGTCGATAATTCAAAATGACAATGATTTTGATTCATTATTATTTTTTAAAGAAAGAAACAGCCTGCATGGCAGCTTTGTGTTATAAGAGTAAGGATTGCAAGAATTTCTTGTTACATTTCACCTGTTTGCTCTTTTATACCACTTTTTATGTTTTTACTTTTTTTCAATTGTATTCTTAAAATGTGCCCAGGGCCGTTAAAAAATAACCCGCGGGCCGCAAATGGCCCCCGGGCCGCACTTTGGACACCCCTGCCTTAAAGGATAACTGCACTTTTTGGGGGATTTTGCCTATTGCTCACAATCATTATGAAAGACATGGCAACTGATGTTTTTTGTTTTTTTTATGCACTCTAAATATTAAATAAACATAAATAAAAGTCTGTTTACAGCAGAGCCAATGGGAGGTTCTCTCTTCTGCCCATAAAATCCAATGAATAACCCTTGAAAAAAAACAGCCGACAATACTCCATTTACATTTTATGACTTGAGTATTAACCAAGTATTAGTGATTTTGTTATTATAAGCAGTAACGCAGATAAACTATTTATAGCGCCGATGTGATCACTTCTGTGTGTGCCTATTTTTACATCATCAGAATCAGAAATACTTTATTAATCCCCGAGGGGAAACTACAATTTTCAGCACAATCCCATTCAAGATCAGACAAACATTAAAGGGAAACAGACAGGATCGCTGACGGGTCTGCCAACTTCCGGCGCCCCTTAGAAAACATGTGAGATGCAGCTAAACAATAGGGGGGGGTTGAGAAAAAAAATCGGTCTATGCCTGGGCCCCGGAGAGGGGTCCAGACTGAGGCCAAGAGAAAAACTCATAGCCATAGCACACATCCCTCTTACATATGTGTAAGAGGGAAGAATCAAAGAACACAAAGGACATTAAAAGAGCAGAACTGATGCAACCAGCCACTTCTACATACAGCTATGAATAAAAGGTCAAAGAAACATAAACATTGACAGGAGCAGACCCAACAAAGCAACCCAGAGTGTCCAGTCTCAGCAACTCTCGGCCAAGTTACGTCCAAGCATACTTGCCAACCCTCCCGGAAATCCGTGAGTCTCCCGAAATTCAGCGCCTCTCCCGAAAACCTCCGAGGACAAATTTTCTCCCGAAATTCAGGCGGAGCTGGAGGAGGCGCGGCCTCCAGCTCCATGTGGACCTAAGTGAGGAAAGCCTGTTTTCACGTCCGCTTTCCCACAATATTAACAGCGTGTCTGCCCATTGAATTATAACTGTAGAATGATCGAGGGTGAGTTCTTGGTTTCTTATGTGGGTTTATTGTTAGGCAGTTTCATTAACGTCCTCCCAGCGCGGTAACAACACACAACAACAGCAGTCACGTTTCTGTCTACCGTAAATGTTGTGACACTCTTAAACAGGACAATACTGCCATCTACTGTACATGCATATGTGACAATAACATCTACGGCTTTTAGAGAGTGCAGTGCACAACTGCGCACACCATAAGGAGACGAAGCAGAAGAACGAGGAAGATACTGCCATGGCGACGCCGACGACGAGTAAGATGAAGAAATAGGTTTGTAAGTTCCAAGCCGCAGCTGCGATTGGACCTGGATAGCCTCCGGGAAGAAGTAGTGGTAGTTAGAAAAATAGTGACAGAGAATAGAACAAGGATGGACAATTCAACCCTCAACTCAACAATGAGTAGATTAGTGTTATGTGTGTGTGTATGTGTAAATAAATGAACTCTAGAATTCAAATAATTGTTATACATACACATATATATATATATATATATATATATATATATATATATATATATATATATATATATATGAAATACTTGACTTGGTGAATTCTAACTGTAAATATACTCCTCCCCTCTTAACCACGCCCCCCGACCACGTCCCCCCTCACCACCACCCGAAATCGGAGGTCTCAAGGTTGGCAAGTATGCCTCCAAGGACACCGAGTTGTCCGATACCTGCTCATTCAGCCAAGACAACCGTGAAGCTTGTCCGTCCCGGCGCTCAGTGCTACCTCCGCAGCCCTGTCTCTTCATCCGCATCTCCTCCAGTCTCTCCAAACTGACTCTGGTGTGGCATAGACCTAGCAGCTGGTCTCCATGGCCAAAGGGCTCCCGGGAGGCAGATCCAGAAGTCATGAAAGTGCCACCCAGACCTATTGAGTGGTCGGCTGCTTCCTCGCTTCATAAATGATTCCTCTCACCTGGAAAGTAGATGGCTGAGGACGTACTCTGACAAGTTGGTACACTTTGACAGCCATTTAAAAATGTAAAGTACCAATGATTGTCAAACACACTAGGTGTGGCAAAATTATTCTCTGCATTTGACCCATCACTCTTGATCACCCCCTGGGAGGTGAGGGGAGCAGTGGGCAGCAGCGGTGGGCACACCCGGGAATCATTTTTGGTGGTTTAACCCCCAATTCCAACCCTTGATGCTGAGTGCCAAGCAGGGAGGTAATAAGTCCCATTTTTAAAGTTTTTGGTATGAGTAGGCTGGGGTTTGAACTCACAACCTACCGATCTCAAGGCAGACAGTCTAACCACTAGGCCACTGAGGACCCAGAACTGCCGAGAATGACACAAAAAGACGTTTGCTGATCCCCGTCGCCCAGTTTATTAGTGAGGATTATGACTCATTCTTCATCTAAATGGGAATTTATGAACATCGTAGCAGTTGGCGTTCTAATGACAGCAGACATTGTACAGTAAGTGATGTTTTATTATGTTTTTTTATTATCACAATGTCTGCAGTGAGTAGAAATTGATGATGAAGAAAAAAAAATGCAAATGTTGTGATTAGTTTTTAAAATGAATGCGCCACGTATGCTTAAAATGATCAAAATACGTGAATATGTTGTTATAAACGTGCCCGTTACTACGTTACATATGTATATATAACGTGTATGTGGATGTTTTTTTAAAGGCTTTATAGGCAGAATTGAGCGGCTCCCAGATGCTCCGTTGTAAGCAATTTTTTTGATCGCATTTATTTAATGTTTAAAATGCTTAAAAAAATAAATATCCACCGTCATAATTGAGAGTGATAGGCAAAATTCCCCAACATTTTTAACAAACGCATCACAACATTCGCTTTATCCTTCAACAACAACTACTACCAATCATGGCACTGATGGCAGACTTCATTAGAGCCAATAAACAGAATAAAACAATCACTTACTGAACAATGTTTGCTTTCACTTGAATGCCGAATGATAGGATCTTCATATAGTCCAGTTTAGATGAAGAGTTAGTCATAATCTTCAAAAAGAAAAAAGGGGGCATGAAACTAGGTGTCTCTTCGGGTCTTTTTTTGCCTTTTCCGGGTCTAAGTTGGCTGTCAAAGTGTACCAACTTCTGGGTTTATGTTCACAACCTTCTAATATCCAGCTGAGAGGCATGATTTATAGTCTAGAATTAACTTTCACCAGGTTAAAAGCAAACCAGGAAGACAGCGGCTGATGATGTCAATGCAGCATCAACAAGCTCGCTGACTCTCTGTGAACAATGCGCTGCTAAAAGTAGTTCCTCTGCCTTAGCGCCCATAATAACAATATTACTATTACTTGGTTAATATACAGATCACGAGATGTAAATGGTGTATCGTTGGCGCTTTTTGAATGTTTTTTAGTGAGTTTTACGCTCGAAATAGCAGCAATGACGTCATGACTTTGTGGCTCCCATCTGCTCCAATGTAAGCTAACTTGTATTTACGTTAAAAAAAGGAATATATGTTCTTGTCTCTCATAAAGATTGTGAATCATAGGCAAAATATTTTTGTAAAAGTGCAGTTCCCCTTTAACTGTGTGAGACATTTCTTATGGGGTCAAACTTTCGGGTTTAATAACAGCTCCACCTTATGAAAAATAATATCACAGGCCACACAGCAGGGCTGCATGTTTTCACAATTGATCACCCTTTTGTGTGGATAAAACCTTTGTTTCCTCATTTCAAAACACTGTAAAGTGCAAAGAATATTCGCTGAACCTTTTGATGATTTTATGCACCGTAGATGTTGAAATCCCTAAATTTCTTGCAATTGCACTTTGAGAAACGTTGTTCTTAAACTGTTTGACTATTTGCTCACGCAGTTGTGGACAAAGGGGTGTACCTCGCCCCATCCTTTCTTGTGAAAGACTGACCATTTTTTGGGAAGCTGTTTTTATACCCAATCATGGCACCCACCTGTTTCCAATTAGCCTGCACACCTGTGGGATGTTCCAAATAGGTGTTTGATGAGCATTCCTCAACTTTATCAGTATTTATTGCCACCTTTCCCAACTTCTTTGTCACGTGTTTCTGGCATCAAATTCTAAAGTTAATGATTATTTGCAACAACAAAAAAATATTTATGATTTTGAACATCAAATATGTTGTCTTTGTAGCATATTCAACTGAATATGGGTTGAAAATGATTTGTAAATCATTGTATTCCGTTTATATTTACATCTAACACAATTTCCCAACTCATATGGCTGAGCAGAGATGTGTGTGTGTGTGTGTGGGGGGGGGGCTCTTTGCAGTAACACAGTAAAAAAACGACACAGGTTGTTTCAGTCCTCCTCACACGCTATAAACAGACATTATGCTGGTAGGGTTTTTTTGGCGCAACCTGCACGGAACGAAAACAAAAATGACACAAAGGGGTGCACTGTACATGCTTATGCTTATACTGCGCTCAGAAAACACGCCAGTTTGCTACAATATCTTTGCAATTGGCAGCAGAACAAAGCAGCATGCTTGTTCCACCCAAAATAAGCTGAAGTGCGGGAACATTTTGCGTACTTTAAAGGCCTACTGAAAATCACTACTACCGACCACGCAGTCTGATAGTTTATATATCAATGATGAAATATTAACATTGCAACACATGCCAATACGGCCTTTTTAGTTTACTAAATTGCAATTTTTAAAATTTTGTGCGAAGTATCCTGTTGAAAACGTCGGTGTGATGACGCGTGCGCGTGACGTCTTGGATTGTAGCGGGCATTTATTTTCCAGCCCGATCCCAGCTATAAGTAGTCTGCTTCAAGAGTAACCGTGTAATTCTCTTCCATATCAGTAGGTGGCAGTCGGTAGTGTAGTGGAAATTTCTTAAAGACAATCCTTTAGTGACAAATAGCTTTAAAATGATTTATGAAAGTAACAAACACATAATAACAAGCTTTGCAAAGCGAGACCAAACCAGAACGACACATCCGTTCGTTCCAGCTTGTTCTAACTCTTTTAGAATATGTCATGACAATTATACATCCTCAGTAGTCCCACCCTCCATGCTCATTAACATACAGTACCCCAGTGGAATGAATGCCCAAGGTCCTGTGAAGGGGAGAGGGTGTCTGTAGGAGGGGATTGTGATTAGCGCACTGCAGGAGTGAAAGTCAACACCGCTGTCTAGGGTGCTGAGACAGAGCGCCATCAGACAGGAGCGGGGCATGTACTGACTGCGAGACACAGCTGACAGATGATTAGATTGCACAGGTGGTACGTGTTTGACTAATCATCTGCTGTCTTTAACAGTAAGCGGCCGGGTGGTGGGGAGAGAGGAAGCTGAGAGAGAGAGACTGAAAAGTCAAAACAAAAACTGTATTGTGTTTATTATTAAAAACCCTCGTTGTAAACTCGACACGCTTGGTCTGACGTGTAATTGTGGAGCCGCAAGATAGCGACGTCTACATCTGGCACCCAACGAGAAAAGAAAAAAAAAGGAGACAATGTCAACTCCGAGCCCAATAGCCGCGCTGGGGCAGCTTCTGGCGGAGATGTCCACGGCAAACCATCGCCAAATGGAGGCGTTGCAGGAGCAGATTGCGCAGCAGAGCCAAATACTGCGAGCGATGACCGAAAGGTCCGGAGCGGTGCCAGCGAAGCCAGCATTGGCGGCCGTGGCGATGCACCGGATGGCGGAAGCGGAGGACCCACAATCATTCATGGACATGTTTGAGGCCACGGCGGGAGCATGTGCGTGGCCGGAGGAGGAGTGTGCAGTGAGGCTGTTGCCGCTGCTTGCGGGAGAGGCGCAGCGGGCGGCGCTCAGTTTGCCACCAGCGTCCCGGGTGAATTACCGGGACGTGAGACGAGCGGTGCTGGACAGAACGGGCGGATCGAAGGAGGATCACAGGCGCCGTTTCCGGGCACTACGGCTGGGACAGGAGGAGCGGCCGTTCGCCCTGGGACAGCAGCTGAGGGACGCGGCGACACGATGGGTGCAACCCGGACAGGTTGGTGATGTCATAGAGATGATAATACTGGAACAATTCTTGGAAGCGATCCCGGCGCGGACGTCCGCGTGGGTCCGCTACCACCGTCCACAGGACTTGGCAGCAGAGGTGGCGTTGGCGGAGGATCACCTGGCATTTCACCGCGAGAGGAGGAAGGAAGAAAAGGCCGCGGAAGCAGTGCAGCGTCCAATCCCGGCGCCGCGCAGGTGGCGTGTGCAGCCGGCCGAGGGAGCCCAGCCGTGGCCACGGCTTCAAAACAACCCTGCTGTGCTTTCTCTCCCTCAGGTCCCGGCCGCTGCCGACACTGTGTGTCCCCCGCAAATTGTGCCTCGAATGCCTGGGCAGGCGTGCTGGAGGTGTGGGCGGCTCGGACACCTGCAGCGAGAATGTCCAGCGATGGAAGTGGGGCAGGTGATCCGGGTTGCCAACCCTTCGGTGCCCTCCCCAGGACCAGGAGAGACGTACTATGTACCGGTAAGGATACAAGGGAGTATACATCGGGCGATGGTGGATTCGGGCTGCGAGCAGTCCATAATCTACCAGAGTCTGGTTCGACCCGGGGCATTGAGAAAGGTTACACGGGTGCGTGTTAAATGTGTGCATGGGGATATTCACGAGTACCCCGTTGTGCTGGTGGAAATTTAAAAAAAAAAAAAAAACAACATAATCTTAAAGTGGCTGTAAATTCGCGCCTGACGCACCCTTTAATCTTGGGAACAAATTGGCCCGGATTTAAGGGGTTAATAGAGCAGTGTGCAGGGGTGCCTTCACGGACGGTAGGGAAAAGGGAAACCCGCGCTGTTCTCATCGGCGACGCGAGATTATCCGACGCTGCCGAGGGGGAGGGGGAAGGGGGGCCGGTGGGGACTTCCCAGGAGGTTTCCCCCAGTGCCCCAATGGCGCCCCATGGAGGACTTTCCACTCGAGCAGTCTCGAGATGACACTCTGCGCGAGACCTGGGACCAAGTGATTTCGATTGATGGGCAGCGGGTTCGCCCGGGAATAACGCGGGATTTCCCTCACTTTGCATTGATTAGGGACAGATTATAAAGAGTGAGCCGTGACACTCAGACAGTGGAGGAAATCACCCAATTGTTGGTGCCAAAAAGCCGTCGGGAAATGATTTTCCAGGCGGCACATTATAACCCGATGGCCGGGCACATGGGGTATGACAAAACACTTAATCGGATAATGGCCGGGCATTCGTGCAGACGTGCGCCGTTGGTGCGCGACCTGCCCGGACTGTCAACTAGTCAACCCCGCGGCCACACCTAGAGCCCCTTTGCGGCCATTACCACTCATAGAGGTCCCATTTGAGCGAATTGGCATGGACTTCGTCGGGCCATTTCACCCGAGTACCCAGGGATATCGCTTTGCGCTAGCTAGTCCTTGTGGATTATGCAACGCGCTATCCCGAAGCAGTGCCGCTGCGCTCCATCTCTGCAAAGAGTGTCGCGCAGGCACTGTTTCACGTTATTTCCCGAGTTGGAATCCCGAAAGAGATTCTAACTGACCAGGGCACGTCCTTTATGTCACGCACATTATAGGAGCTGAACGGTTTATTGGGGATCAAGTCTATTCGGACTAGCGTTTACCACCCACAGACAGATGGGTTGGTGGAGTGGATGAATAGAACTTTGAAATCCATGATCCGGAAGTTCGTACACGAGGACAAACCAAATTGGCATAAATGGTTGGATCCCCTGTTGTTTGCAGTGCGGGAGGTTCCCCAGGCCTCAACCGGATTTTCTCCCTTTGAGCTATTGTTCGGCAGGAAGCCGCGGAGGGTACTGGACCTAGTTGAAGAAAGCTGGGAGGAAGGTCCAAACCCCAGTAAAAATGAAATTCAGTACGTCATGGACTTGAGAGCAAAACTCCACACATTAGGGCACTTGTCACGTGAGAATTTGCTTCAGATCCAGAACGTCAACAGCGCCTGTATAACGGGGGAGCGCAACTTAGACAGTTTTCACCGGGAGAGAAAGTACTTGTGTTACTCCCAACATCCGGCTCCAAATTACTCGCCAAGTGGCAAGGACCCTTTGTGGTCACACAACGAGTAGGTGACGTGGATTACGAGGTCAGGCGGTCTGACCGGGGTGGGGCAACACAAATATACCACCTCAACCTACTAAAAGGTTGGAGGGAAGCGGAGCCCGTCTCCATGGTGACGGCGATAGTGGAGAACGAGGAGCTGGGGCCGGAGGTTCCCCCCTGCCCCCGGCCCTTCCCTCTCCGCTGTGATAATCAGCTGACGTCGTCACAGAAAGCAGACGTGGCCATCTTACAGAAACATTTTGCTGACGTGTTCTCCGCCCTGCCAGGCCGCACGACCCTCACCCAGCATCACATAGAGACCAGTCCAGGTGTAACGGTGAGGTCTCGGCCGTATAGGCTACCCGAACACAAGCGCAAAGTAGTTCGGGAGGAATTAAAAGCCATGCTGGAATTGGGGGTAATAGAAGAGTCACACAGTGCATGGTGCAGCCCCATAGTTCTCGTAGGGAAGAAAGATGGGTCTGTGCGGTTCTGTGTAGACTACCGCAAGGTGAATGATGTGTCACGTTTTGACTCCTACCCGATGCCCCGGGTCGACGAGCTCCTAGACCGGTTGGGCACTGCTCGTTTTTTCACGACACTGGATTTGACCAAGGGTTACTGGCAGATTCCCTTGTCTCCAGAGTCCAAGGAAAAAACGGCGTTCTCCACTCCGAAAGGTTTATACCAATTCGTGACCCTTCCGTTCGGCTTGTTCGGTGCGCCTGCTACTTTTCAGAGACTCATGGACCCGGTACTGCGGCCCCATGCGGCATATGCTGCCGCCTATCTGGATGATGTCATCATCCAGGGGAACAACTGGGCGGAGCATGTGCAGAGAGTGGGGACGGTACTCGAGTCCCTGAGGCGGGCGGGGTTCACCGCCAACCCAGTGAAGTGCGCGGTTGGCCGGAGGGAGGTACAGTATCTGGGGTACCACTTGGGGGAAGGTCAGGTGCGGCCTCAGATAGACAAAACCGCGGCAGTTGTGGCCTGCCCAAGCCCGAAGACGAAAAAGGAGGTGAGGCAGTTTTTGGGGCTGGTGGGTTACTACCGGAGGTTTGTCCCCCGGTTTGCTGACCTGACCAGCCCACTAACTGACCTCACCCGAAAAGGTGCTCCAGATCTGGTCCAGTGGACGGAGCAGTGTCAGCAGGCATTTGAGAAGGTAAGGAAAGCACTTTGCGAGGAGCCAGTACATGATTTTTCCCTCCCGTTTTTTTTGCAGGCGGACGCGTTGGGCAGAGGGCTGGGAGCGGTTTTATCCCAGCAGAAGGAGGGCAACGACCACCCCGTCCTGTACATCAGCAGGAAACTCTCAGAACGAGAAAGTCGATACAGCACGGTGGAGAGGGAGTGCCTCGCCATCCGGTGGGCGGTTGGTGCCCTCCGGTACTACCTGCTGGGATGCCCGTTCAGCCTCTGCTCGGACCACAAGCCCCTCCAGTGGCTCCACCGCATGAAAGATGCCAACGCGCGGATCACCCGTTGGTATCTCGCTTTACAACCCTACAATTTCAGAGTGATCCATAGGCAGATGGCCGTGGCGGACTTCCTCTCCCGCTCTCATGCAGGGGGGGGGGGGGGAGTAGGCGTGGCCGGATGGTGTCCCGGCCTAAGTCTGGCGGTGGAGGTATGTAGGAGGGGATTGTGATTAGCGCACTGCAGGAGTGAAAGTCAACACCGCTGTCTAGGGTGCTGAGACAGAGCGCCATCAGATAGGGGCGGGGCATGTACTGACTGCGAGACACAGCTGACAGATGATTAGATTGCACAGGTGGTACGTGTTTGACTAATCATCTGCTGTCTTTAACAGTAAGCGGCCGGGTGCTGGGGAGAGAGGAAGCTGAGAGAGAGAGACTGAAAAGTCAAAACAAAAACTGTATTGTGTTTATTATTAAAAACCCTCGTTGTAAACTCGACACGCTTGGTCTGACGTGTAATTGTGGAGCCGCAAGATAGCGACGTCTACAGTGTCGTTTGCCCAGAGGTGGGGGGTCACTCAGGAAAGGGGACCATTTTAGCCCAGAGGGGGGTCAGGAATAGATAACACATATGCCCAGTCAACTAGAGTCCACATGTCACATCAAAGACACAGAAGACTGAGCTTGATCAGATTAGAGGTCTCCTGCAGAGCGTCACATTCCTAAGCCTAATAAACAACTTTTGGCGACCCGTTCAAAGAACATCATCAATTAAAACGAGTACAAGTAATTTTGCTATCACAGTAGCTAATTGCTTTGTAAATGTCGGAAACAGCGGTAGGCAGCGTGCAGGTAAAAAGCTGTCTCATGCTAGGTGAGTGCCCCTAAGAAAAGGCATTGAAGCTCAGGGATGGCTACGCAGAACGAAACTAAAACTGAACTGGCTACAAAGTAAACAAAAACAGAATGCTGGACGACAGCAAAGACTTACTGCGGCGCAAAGATGGCATCCACAATGTACATCCGAACATGACGGGACAATCAACAATGTGCCCACAAAGAAGGATAAAAACAAGTGATATATTGTTGATTGTTGTTGTTGTGTGTCGGTGTTGTCCAGAGCTCGACAGAGTAACCATGTAATTCTCTTCCATAGCAGTAGGTGGCAGCCGGTAGCTAATTGCTTTGTAGATGTCGGAAACAGCGGTAGGTAGGCAGCGTGCAGGTAAAAAGCTGTCTCATGCTTAAACCAAAAATAAGCAAAAGGTGAGTGCCCCTAAGAAAAGACATTGAAGCTTAGGGATGGCTACGCAGAACGAAACTAAAACTGAACTGGCTACAAAGTAAACAAAAACAGAATGCTGGACGACAGCAAAGACTTACTGCGGCGCAAAGACGGCGTCCACAATGTACATCCGAACATGACGTGACAATAAACAATGTGCCCACAAAGAAGGATAAAAACAAGTGAAATATTCTTGATTGTTGGTTGTTGTTGTTGATTGTTGTTGTGTGTCGGTGTTCAGAGCTCGACAGAGTAACTGTGTAATTATCTTCCATCGCAGTAAGTGGCAGTCGGTAGCTACTTGTTTTGTAAATGTCGGAAACGGCGGTAGGCAGCGTGCAGGTAAAAAGATGTCTAATACTTAAACCAAAAATAAGCAAAAGGTTAGTGCCCCTAAGAAAAGGCATTGAAGCTTAGGGAAGGCTACGCAGAACGAAACTAAAACTGAACTGGCTACAAAGTAAACAAAAACAGAATGCTGGACGACAGCAAAGACTTACTGCGGCGCAAAGATGGCGTCCACAATGTACATCCAAACATGACGTGACAATCAACAATGTGTCCACAAAGAAGGATAAAAACAACTGAAATATTCATGATTGCTAACACAAAGTAGATGTGGGAAATATCGCTCAAAGGAAGACATTAAACTGCTACAGGAAAATACCAAAAAAAGAGAAAAAGCCACCAAAATAGTAGCGCAAGACACAAACTAGAACTCAGAATGAGTCAGAGCTATAGAAATGCATGCTTGGTTGTGGTTTAAAGTCATATCCAATAATTACGGCAAGTTTTTACTGTCACCTTAGTTTAGTTTTTCCATAACTTCTTGCTGGTGGTGTGCCACCGGATTTTTTTCAAAACAAAAAAATGTGTCTCGGCTCAAAAAAGGTTGAAAAACACTGCTCTAAGGCACACCCCAATTGGCAAGACGCATGCAAACACATCGTGCAAAACAACAAAATGTATCTTGAATTGACTCAATCGAGCAGTTGCGTGTCGGTGATCATGCAGCAGCCATCATGCGGCGGGAGGAGGTTAAAGGGCCTTTTCGGGGTGTCATACTCACAAAGAACACGCCTCCTTCCACCTTGCGGGCCCGTCTGCCTGTCACCTTTTGACAGAATGACAATTTTATGTATCTGCGTTGACATTTGTCAGTGAAATATACATAATGTACAAACCCCGTTTCCATATGAGTTGAGAAATTGTGTTAGATGTAAATATAAACAGAGTACAATGATTTGCAAATCCTTTTTAACCCATATTCAATTGAATGCACTACAAAGACAAGATATTTGATGTTCAAACTCATAAACTTTTTTTTTTTTGCAAATAATAGTTAACTTAGAATTTCATGGCTGCAACATGTGCCAAAGTAGTTGGGAAAGGGCATGTTCACCACTGTGTTACATCACCTTTTCTTTTAACAACACTCAATAAACGTTTAGGAACTGAGGAATCTAATTGTTGAAGCTTTGAAAGTGGAATTCTTTCCCATTCTTGTTTATGTAGAGCTTCAGTCGTTCAACAGTCCGGGGTGTCCGCTGTCGTATTTTACATTTCATAATGTGCCACACATATTCCATGGGAAACAGGTCTGGACTGCAGGCAGGCCAGGAAAGTACCCACGCTCTTTTTTTACAAAGCCACGCTGTTGTAACGCATACTGAATGTGGCTTGGCATAGTCTTGCTGAAATAAGCAGGGGCGTCCACGAAAAAGACGGTGCTTAGATGGCAGCATATGTTGTTCCAAAGCCTGTATGTACCTTTCAGCATTAATGGTGCTTTCACATATGTGTAAGTTAACCATGCCTTGGGCACTAATGCACCCCCATACCATCACAGATGCTGGCTTTTGAACTTTGCGTCGATAACAGTCTGGATAGTTCGCTTCCCCTTTGATCCGGATGACACGATGTCGAATATTTCCAAAAACAATTTGAAATGCGCACTCGTCAGACCACAGAACACTTTGACACTTTGCATCAGTCCATCTTAGATGATCTCGGGCCCAGGGAAGCCGGCGTCGTTTCTGGATGTTGTTGATAAATGGCTTTCGCTTTGCATAGTAGAGCTTTAACTTGCACTTACAGATGTATCGAAGAACTGTATTTAGTGACAGTGGTTTTCTGAAGTGTTCTTGAGCCCATGTGGTGATATCCTTTAGAGATTGATGTCGGTCTTTGATACAGTGCCATCTGAGGGATCAAAGGTCACGGTCATTCAATGTTGGATTCCGGCCATGCCGCTTACGTGGAGTGATTTCTCCAGATTCTCTGAACCTTTTGATGATATTATGGACTGTAGATGTTGAAATCCCTAAATTTCTTGCAATTGCACTTTGAGAAACGTTGTTGTTAAACTGTTTGACTATTTGCTCACGCAAATGTGGACAAAGGGGTGTACCTCGCCCCATCCTTTCTTGTGAAAGCATTTTTGGGGGAAGCTGTTTTTATACCCAATCATGGCACCCACCTGTTCCCAATTAGCCTGCACACCTGTGGGATGTTCCAAATAAGCGTTTGATGAGCATTCCTCAACTCTATCAGTATTTACCGCCACCTTTTCCCAACTTCTTGGTCACGTGTTGCTGGCATTAAATTTTAAAGTTAATGATTATTTGCACACATCAAATATGTTGTCTTTGTAGCATATTCAACTGAATATGGGTTAAAAATGATTTGCAAATCATTGTATTCCGTTTATATTTACATCTAACACAATTTCTCAACTCATATGGAGACGGGGTTTGTATAATGACAACGTTCAGGATATGCATGGGAGCTTTGCAGGCGTGTTTGCTTCTCGGGCCTTATTGGAGGTCCGTCATCAAGCTCCTCTGGATGTTCCTGACCTTTTGGAAACTGCTAATCCATCCGAGTCAGTTTACTCTATGAATAACGTGTCCTAAGCATTGGACACAAGGACTTGGAGGAGGGGGGTCTTGTGTTTGTGATCCGATAGCGGCGGTGTTAACGGCCTGCCCTCTGCCAGCTGGGCAGCTCGGAGTGTCTGGATCACATGGCTGGTACAGTAAGCACTATCCCCCACCTTTTATGCTGAGTGATAACACACAAAAGCATGACTCATCTGCTCGTGAGGATGCTCCTCACCCTTTGTGGTCCATGACAACAAAGGGGGATGGGGGTCTGAAGGGGTTTCCGGGCAACAGAACCAGCGGGGTTTAGCAACGGGAACAAATAAACGAAAGTGAGGGGCTGAGGGCGAGGAGCTTTAGGATATTTATAGGAAGGTAAAAGGCCAGCTATGATGATGCAGTGTGTTAGTGTCGCAGTGGATATGATAGCCCGGCAATGTGACTGCACGGCGAAAGTTTTGAACTTTACAGCGAGCACAAGTGAGGAGAACAAACAAGTGTGCTCGTGCATGATGGGAACATTATCACCAGACCTATGTAAGCGTCAATATATACCTTGATGTTGCAGGAAAAAGACTATATGTTTTTTTTACCGATTTCCGAACTCTAAAAGTCTGAATTTGGCAATTTAAATGCCTTTTTATTGTTCGCTGTCGGTGACACAAAGTCAAATCAGCTCTGTTATTGTCCGTTTTTTCGACTGTTTTTCCGTACCTTGGGGACATCATGCCTCGTCGGTGTGTTGTCGGAGGGTGTAACAACACTATCAGGGACGGATTCAAGTTGACTGACGTGGATGGGCATCGATTAGCACGGCATGCTAATCGATGCTAACATGCTATTTAGGCTAGCTGTGTACATATTGCAGCGTTATGCCTCATTTGTAGCTATATTTGCATCCAGTCTTTCCCTCCACCCACATTTAATGCCAAACAAACACATACCAATCGATGGAGTCAAGTTGCACCAGTGTCAAAAGATGCGAAAGTCCCACGTTTTTATCTGCACATTTTACAGACGATAGCGATGCTAAGACAGAGATATGTGGATATCCTGCGACACTCAAAGCAGATGCATTTCCAACGATAAAGTCAACGAAATCACAAAGGTGAGTTTTGTTGATGTTATTGACTTATGTGCTAATCAGACATATTTGGTCGCGGCATGACTGCCAGCTAATCGATGCTAACATGCTAGTTAGGCTAGCTGTATGTACATTTGGAGCTATATTTGCATCCAGTCTTTCCCTCTACCCACATTTAATGCCAAAGAAATACATACCAATCGACGGAGTCAAGTTGCAACCAGTGTCAAAAGATGCGAAAGTCCCACATTTGTTTTGCACATTTTACAGACGATAGCGATGTGACAGAGATGTGTGGATATCCTGCAACACTCAAAGCAGATGCATTTCCAACGATAAAGTCAACAAAATCACAAAGGTGAGTTTTGTTGATGTTATTGACTTATGTGCTAATCAGACCTATTTGGTCACGGCCTGACTGCCAGCTAATTGATCCTAACATGCTATTTAGGCTAGCTGTATGTACATGTATAGCTATATTTGCATCCAGCGTTTCCCTCCACCCACATATAATGCCAAACAAATACATACCAATCGACAGATTCAAGTTGCACCAGTGTCAAAAGATGCGAAAGTCCCACATTTGTTCTGCACATTTTACAGACGATAGCGATGTGACAGAGATGTGTGGATATCCTGCGACACTCAAAGCAGATGCATTTCCAACGATAAAGTCAAAGAAATCACAAAGGTGAGTTTTGTTGATGTTATTGACTTATGTGCTAATCACACCTATTTGGTCACGGCATGACTGCCAGCTAATCGATGCTAACATGCTATTTAGGCTAGCTGTATGTACATTTGTAGCTATACTTGCATCAAGCTTTTTCCTCTACCCACATTTAATGCCAAACAAACACTTACCAATTGACGGATTTAAGTTGCTCTAGTGGTCAAAAGATGCAATCGTTGGTTAGAAGGCGATCGCCGAATAGCTTCAATGGCTATTTGCTCAATAGCTTCAGTTTCTTCTTCAATTTCATTTTCGCTATCTGCCTCCATACTCCAACCATCCGTTCAATACATGCGTAATCTGTTGAATCGCTTAAGCTGCTGAAATCCGAGTCTGAATCCGAGCTAATGTCGCTATATCTTGCTGTTCTATCCACCATTTTTGTTTGTATTGGCGTCACTTTGTGACGTCACAGGAAAATGGACGGGTGGATTTACAGATAGCGAAAATCAGGCACTTTAAAACCTTTTTTCGGGATATTCCATGATGGGAAAAATGTTGAAAAAAACTTCCAAAAATAAAATAAGCCACTGGGAACTGATTTTTATTGGTTTTAACCCTTCTGAAATTGTGATAATGTTCCCCTTTAAACCAGATGCAATGTCCTAGAACAGTGGTTCTCAAATGGGGGTACTTGAAGGCATGCCAAGGGGTACGTGAGATTTTTTTTAAATATTCTAAAAAATAGCAACAATTCAAAAATCCTTTTATAAATATATTTATTTGATAATACTTTAACAAAAAATTAATAACTTCATAAATTGTGGAGAAAAAAACAACAACACTGCAATATTCAGTGTTGACAGCTAGATTTTTTGTGGACATGTTCCATAAATATTGATGTTAAAGGCCTACTGAAACCCACTACTACCGACCACGCAGTTTGATAGTTTATATATCAATGATGAAATATTAACATTGCAACACATGGCAATACGGCCTTTTTAGTTTAATAAATTGCAATTTTAAATTTCCCGCGAAGTGTCGTGTTGCAAACATCGGTATGATGACCCGTGCGTTTGACTTCTCGGGTTGTAGCGGACATTTTTTTCCAGCCCGATCCAAGCTATAAGTAGTCTGCTTTAATCGCATAATTACACAGTATTCTGGACATCTGTGTTGCTGAATCTTTTGCAATTGGTTCAATTAATAATGCAGAAGTCAAAGTAGAAAGATGGAAGTGGGAAGCTTTTCGCCTTTAGCCACACAAACACACAATGTTTCCTTGTTTAAAATTCCCATAGGTGAAGCTTTGCTATGGATCAAAGCGGTCACGCGAACATAGATCCCGACTACATGTCAACCGGCAGTTTTCGGTGAGTAAATTGTGGTAATAAGTCGGCTCTTATCGGAGATCAGCGGAGCCAGCGTCCTCCTGCAGCTGCCGTGACTTCCCTCAGAGACTCTGGCGTCAACACAACCGTGGCCACACCCCTCCAACTTTTAGGTACTTTATAATCTCACTAAAAGACTAGTAACACAAGAGCAGATAAGGGATTTCCCAGAATTGTCCTAGTAAATGTTTCTAAAAACATCTGAATCGCTCCCACTGCAATCGCCTTTATTTTAGTGCGCCTTTTTTTAGAGTTAGTGCTGCAAGGTGTTCTGGGTATTTGTTATGTTGTGTTTATGTTGTGTTACGGTGCCGTTGTCGTCCTGAAATGTGTTTGTCATTCGTGTTTTGTGTGGGTTCACAGTGTGGCGCATATTTGTAACAGTATTAAAGTTGTTTATATGGCCACCCTCAGTGTGACCTGTACGGCTGTTGATCAAGTATGCCTTGCATTCACTTGTGTGCGTGAAAAGCCGTAGATATTATGTGATTGGGCCGGCAGGCAAAGAGAGTGCCTTTAAAGTTTATTGGCGCTCTGTACTTCTCCCTACGTCCACAGCAGCGTTTTAAAGTCATACATTTTACTTTTTGAAAACGATACCGATAATTTCGATATTACAATTTAAAGATCGGCAGTCCGATATTATCGGACAGCTCTACTTCTAATGTATTATTTTGATCCTTTTTATACATTCTCAGTCATACTACAAAAAGTATATGGTGTAAAGCCTTTTTTAATGCATTATTTTTATTTGCTTTAATATTATTCCAATACTATTAGTGTCCTTAAATATTTATTCATACATAAATAAATCGAAAATACTCATCATAATGTTTAAAATAGCAAGGGGGCTTCTATTTGTAAATGCTTATTTTAATCCATCCATCCATCCATTTTCTACCGCTTATTCCCTTTCGGGGTCGCGGGGGGCGCTGGCGCCTATCTCAGCTACAATCGGGCGGAAGGCAGGGTGCACCCTGGACAAGTCGCCACCTCATCGCAGGGCCAACACAGATAGACAGACAACATTCACACTCACATTCACACACTAGGGCCAATTTAGTGTTGCCAATCAACCTATCCCCAGGTGCATGTCTTTGGAAGTGGGAGGAAGCCGGAGTACCCGGAGGGAACCCACGCATTCACGGGGAGAACATGCAAACTCCACACAGAAAGATCCCGAGCCTGGATTTGAACCCAGGACTGCAGGAACTTCGTATTGTGAGGCAGACGCACTAACCCCTCTGCCACCGTGTTTTTGTGTACATTTTTAATGAAAAAACAATACTATTTTGATCAAAAAAAAGGTTGGTGCCTATCTCAGCTACAATCGGGCGGAAGGCGGGCTACTCCCTGGACAAGTCGCCAACTCATCGCAGATTAAAAAAATATTGCATATATTATTATGCTAAAGCTAGTGTATTATAATTAGATATGGGCACCGTAATCCATTTACATAATGGCACCGGTACCAATGTAAACAGTAGCAATAACACCAACAAAATAAGTAGCCATCGATGCCTGCAACAGGCATTGTAACGTCTTGTAAATTAGGTAGCCTTTCGCTCTTTTTCAACTTTATTGCCGAGCTTGAAGTGCCAACAGCAGCTTTCATAACACTGCTAGCACTGCAGCACTAGTAGCTACAACAACGGTTACAGCAAGGTTGCATTCACTGTCCTTCGGAAATATGAGCGTCGACGTTACAAAAGTCGCTTTTTTTTAGCACATTCCCTATGTTCTGAATTGTTGTAATATTTCTGACGACCAGCTTACAAGCGGGGTGGATTTGGGTCGGTCCCGAAAATCTCCCGGGGTAACCATTCCCCCAAATTTCTCACAATTTCCACTCGGACGACAATATTAGGGGCGTGCTTTAAAAGGCACTGCCTTCAGCGTCCTCTCTTACCTGAAAAGTAGACTATTATATATGTCTCCGTTTTCCATAGGTTTATCTATAACCCATAAAGTAGGCAGGCATGGAGCTATTTCTCAGCGTGTGTTTATTCCAGCCGGCACGTTAACACACTGACACACAACATCCGGATTCCCATCATGCATGAATCAAAACTACGGCAAGTAGTAATGTCCAAAAACTAAACAAAGCAGGAGAACGAAGAAGAGACATGACGACGACGAGTAAGAAGAAGAAGTACGCTTGCAAATTCCAAAATGATTGGAAAAAAATAATTTCAGTTCATCCAGGACAGCTCAAAGGAGAAGGGGTATGCTGCCTGCAAATTTTGCAGATCAGACTGTCAGAGTTGGTTTGTGTCGAACCCCAGGATGCAGAGAAGGAGGGAGGCATTTTGTAGGAAAACATTATTTAATTTAAGTACTAAGACAAAAACAAACAAAGGGTTCAAACAAAGAGCGCGCACGTGGGCGGATAACAAACAAATGGCCTAGCGTGGAAGCTAACAGGTATCTAGCAGGAAACAGACTACGTACTTGTAAAATGAAAAAACAAACTGGAAGCACGAATATAGCTTACCGCTACGCTGCAAAGACCCGACAAGGTACAACACGACAGGAGCGATAATACATGACAAGAGCGACAAGAAGTGACATCGACAAATCAATAATCCAGCACTGACTGGGGGAACAAAGCAGGTAAAATAGGAGCGGGCTGATTGACACCAGGTGTGGCCAGGTGCCAATCAGCCGCAGCTGAGGGAAAACAGCACACAGGGAGACAAACAGGAAACTGAACCAAAATAAGAGTGCCGACAGGAACTAAGGACGGGAAATACTAAACACACAGAGGAAAAAGTAAAACACAAACAAACTGTCAGTGGCAAGCCTTGGCTGAATGGATATACTCATTCATGAACGGCATAAACGGATTTTATATATATATATATATATATATATATATATATATATATATATATATATATATATATATATATATATATATATATATGTATGTATGTATGTATGTATGTGTATATATATATATATATGTATATATATATATATATATATATAAATGTATATATGTATATATATATATGTATATATATATATATGTATATGTATATATATATATGTATATATATATATATATATATATATATATATATGTATGTATGTGTATATATATATGTATGTATATGTATGTATATATATGTATGTATGTGTATATATATATGTATGTATATGTATGTATATATATGTATGTATGTGTATATATATATGTATGTATATGTATGTATATATATGTATGTATGTGTATATATATATGTATGTATATATGTATATATGTATATATATATGTATATATGTATGTATATATATGTATATATATATATATATGTATATATATGTATATATATATATGTATATATGTATGTATATATATGTATATATATATATATGTATATATATATATATATATATATATATATATATATATATATATATATATATATATGTGTGTGTATAATACTTGAAAATATCTCCAGAATTCGGAAGTATCAAGGGTGGCAAGTATGCTAGGGACTGGGCTGTTTCTGTGATTTATAAGGGGGGTTAACATACCAACCTTTTCACAAAATGGACTAAACAAAGTGTGACCACCAATACAGTCCATTTTGCGAATATAAAAAATATTCCACTGCAAATTAGTTAGCATCGCTAGCATTAGCCTATAGCCCGATATCAACACAGCTTTGTTTTCCAAACATGGGAATGAAAAATAGTGAGTGTGAAGGACAATACTTCAGTGAAAGAAATCCTCAAGAACACGACTCAGTCTGGAATTTAAGCGTACAGAACTGCTAGTCTGCGCCGTAGTGAATGAGTCTTAACGCCGCCCATTAACATCTAAACGGCAAACATTTATCAATTAAAATATAAAGAAGCTGCCTAACATCTAAACAGCAAACATTTATCAATTAAAATATGAAGAAACTGCTGATGGTGTATTGGACGGTGAAGCAGCTAGATGGAGGTACCGTAGAAGTCCACTCTCCAAGGTAAATAGTATATTATTATTATCATAAATATTTCTTTTTAAAGGCGTGTTACATGGCAAAATGGCGCCGTGTTCTAGGGGCCAAGCACCGATTTAACTATATTTAATACATTTCAATGGAAAACCTCGATTTGATATTCAAGTTCTAAGAGTTGAGCACTTTCACAGATCCACTTAGGCTTGTAAGGTGAGTACTACAATGGACTAAATCAGTTCGGATCCAAATAGCGAATTTTATTAATTGCGATTCTAAATGTGTTCATTTAATTTTCTCAAATCTATTTAATTCAGAAAAAATAAAAAAAATAAAAAATATTCACACTCCTACTGTATTTTATTTTTTGGGGGGGGGGACTTTTATTGGAGGTGTGAAATTTATTTTTTCAGGTGGATGACCCCAAAAAAAGAACCTATAAAAATGTTTTAAAATACAAAAAATTGGGCAGCCTATGTATTTTTTTTTTAACATACTTTTAATACGGTTATACAGGGGTTAGTGCATGTGCCTCACAATACGAAGGTCCTGAGTTCAATCCCGGGCTTGGGATTTTTCTGTGTGGAGTTTGCATGTCCTTCCTGTGACTGCGTGGGTTCCCTCCGGGTACTCCGGCTTCCTCCCACCTCCAAAAACATGCACCTGGGGATAGATTGATTGGCAACACTAAACGGTTCCTAGTGTGTGAATTTTAGTGTGGATGTTGTCTGTCTATCCGTGTTGGCCCTGTGATGAGGGGCGACTTGTCGATGGTGTACACCGCCTTCCGCCCGAATGCAGCTGAGATAGGCTCCAGTCCCTGCCACCCTGAACGGGACAAGCGGTGGATGGACCCAAGTATGAATTGATTAACACCAGCAGCAAGAGCAATTCTGACCGAGAAAGCGACGATTTCCCCATTAATTTGAGTGAGGATGAAAGATTTGTGGATGAGGAAATTTAGAGTGAAGCACTTAAAAAAAAAAAAAAATGCGACTGCTCCAGGCGACGGCAGTGGAAGCGATTTAGATGTTATTAGACACATATACTAGGATAATTCTGGAAAATCCCTTATCTGCTTATTGTGTTACTAGTGTTTTAGTGAGATTATAAAGTCATACCTGAAAGACGGAGGGCTGCAGTGAACGCCGGTGTCTCTGAGAGAAGCCATTAGAGGAGCCAAGATCACTACCATGAATTGATTAACGTGGACCCCGACTTAAACAAGTTGAAAGACTTATTGGGGTGTTACCATTTAGTGGTCAATTGCACGGAATATGTACTGTACTGTGCAATCTACTAATAAAAGTTTCAAACAATCAATAAATCAGCAAACCAGACCGCGGTAACATCTTACTAAATCCTGCACATTTCTTGACATTTCCAGACCTTAAACCAGTGGTTCTCAACTTGGGTTCGATCGAACCCTAGGGGTTCGCTGAGTCGAACTCTGGGGTTCGGCGGGGATCAAGACCTACCTGACTCATCGTGTAAATAAAAACTTCTCCCTATCGGCGTGTAATTTGTTGTGAGTTCATGCACTGTTGATTTTTTTCTTTGAACAAGGTGATGTTCATTCACGGTTCATTTTGTGCACCAGTAAAAAAAACTTTGTCTTGAATTTTGTCAAGACTCGGACTTTGGTGTGGTTTGTTTCCCCGTGGTGCAAAGCGATTGGAACGGACATGGCGTGAAGGTAATGACATCTTTTAATATTAACTCAAAAAAGGAACAAACAAAAGGCGCTCACACAAACTTGGCTATGAAACAAAAACTTACACTAAAGCAAAACTATGGACATAAAACAAAACTCGCAAACTATGGCGTGAATTAAGAAAACTTACTTGGACCGAGAAAAGAGTATGAATAAAGCAGCATGGATTACGGGGGTGGTAGAGGGTGATGTCGCCAGGCTGACTGCCTGGCAACAACAGGTTTAAATAGTGCTGTGGTGCTTGAAACAGGTGCGTAAGTCGTGAGGACAGGTTAACTGATGGGTTGGCATGGTGACAAAACAAACAAGAGTGCCCAATGAATCCAAAACAAAACAGAACGTGACCACAAAACATGACAAATCTGGATGCGCATATGAAACTGGTGCGGTTCGGTACCTCCAACAAGGTTAAGAACCACCGCCTTGAACTTTATCTGTGTGCGATCATTCCAAATTTTACTTTGCCTTGGAGTTAAAATTGTCAATTACGTTGGACTTGGGTCTCATACTCCTCTGGACTTCCGAATCCAGTGAAAAATTCAGTTTTTGGATGTACCATGACGACACTCAAACATTCTCATAAAATGTGCTGGCACTACACTGTATGTATTGTTTATAGAAATAGGCATGTACTTAAGTATTCACAGCCTTTGCTCACTACTTTGTTGACAGTAATTATAGCCTCAAGTATTTTTGAATACGATGCCACCGGCTTGGCACACCAATCTTTGGGCAGTTTTGCCAATTCCTCTCAAGCTCCAGCATGTTGGATGGGAACCGTTGGTGCACAACCGTTTTTAGATCCCACCAGAGACATTCAATGGGATTCAAGTCTGGTTGGGCCACACCTGAAGTTATTCCTTTAATATTTTGACTGTGTACGTACAGTAGGGCTGTTGTCCTGCTAAAAGATGCTTTGCATCCAGAATGTCTCTGTACATTGCGGCATTCATCTTTCCCTCTATCCTGACTATTTTCCCAGTTCCGGCGGCCGAAAAAAACATCGCCACACCGTGATGCTGCTACCACCATGCTTAACTGTAGGGATGGTGATGAGTGGGTACCTGGTTTCCTCCAAACATGACGCCTGGCATCCGAAGACTTACATTTTGGACTCATCAGACCAGAGAATTTTTGTTTCTCAAGGTCTCAGAGTCGTTCAGGTTCATTTAGGCAAACTTTTTGCTAAGAAATGTTGTTTCTCATGGTCTGAGAGTCTCTCAGGTGCATTTTGGCAAACTTTCTACTCAGAAATGGGACCTTTAAGGCGGGTGATATTTTCCTGGACACCTCCCCAGATTTGTGCCTCAAGACAATCCTCTCTTGGAGGTCTTCAGACCATTCCCTTGACTTCATTCTTGGTTTGTGTTCTGCCATGAACCGTCAAGTGTGTAACCTTCTATATAGACAGGTGTGTGTCTTTCCAAATCATGTCCAACCAGCTGAATTGACTATAGTTAAACTGTTTGTCATGTCCTGGTGATCATGTTTACTTTGGTTATGTTCTGTTTGGTTTTTGGATTTTGTAAGTTCCTGTTTTTTCACTCCCTGCTCTGTTTCCATGACAACCCATTAGTTTTCACCTGTCCTCTTGTCACGCACCTGATTAATTTGGACTCAATCACCACATCACTATTTAAGCCTGCAGTCGCCAGGCAGACAGCCTGGCGACATCCTTGCTGATGATCCATGCTGCTCTTTTTCATGCTCTTTTCTCGTTCCAAGTACGTTTTCTTTATTCATGCCATAGTTTGCAAGTTTTGTTTTATGTCCATAGTTCTGCCTTTGTGCGAGTTTTTGTTTATACCCTTTGTTTTAGTAGTACTTTTGAGTGTTAAAATAAAAGTTGACTTTACTTTCACGCTTCGCACCTCAGGAAAACAAACCACACCATAGTCCTAGTCTTGACAGAACATAGCCAAACTAAACATGATCACCAGGACATGACACTTCAGTTGAAACAGGATGCACCTAAGCTCACTTTTGAGCTTCATGACCATCCATCCATCCATTTTCTACCGCTTGTTTTCGTTTTTTTCGGTCTGAATAGCACTTTTTGTTGGAGGCTCCCATTAAAAACAATTTGAATATGTGAGGAGCCGTCAAACGGGTCACGTCATCGTCTGCGACTTTCGGTAGAGGCAAGGCTTTTCTCTTAGCACCGAAAGTTGCAAACTTTATCGTGGATGTTCTCTAGTAAATCTTTTCAGCAAAAATATGGCAATATCGCTAAATGATCAAGTATGACACATAGAATGGACCTGCTATCCCCGTTTAAATAAGAAAATCTCATTTCAGTAGGCCTTTAAATGTGCTATACAAATAAACTGAATTGGATTGGAAAAAGTCATCATTTCCAGATATTAGTTGGACTCACTTGTTTTGGTTTGTCGGCGAGGTCCGGGTGGTCCTGATCGAACTCCTGCGTCCCCTCCCATGATGCTATGTTGTCCCCATTGGAAGAAACTTGCATCTCCTTGACCTGTCCGCCGATCACCTGCAGGGGGTCCCGACTCATCTTCACCATGGAGGATGGGTGCCTTCCAAGTTACAACAGTGCCGCTGTATGTGTGTGTGTGTGTGTGTGTGTGTGTGTGCGTGTGTGTGTGCGTGTGTGTGTGTGTGCGTGTGCGTGTGTGTGTGTGTGTGTGTGTGTGGGGCATTTAGCAGCACTGTCCTGTCATGTGTGTTGGCCAGCAGCTGGGCTTGCACCTGCCTGCTGGAAACCTACCCATGTGTGAAGAGCAAAATCCACGAGAAAAATGGCGGTTCCTAGTTTAATCCCCTCACCGACATAGCAAATTGATTTACAGACAGTTCATACATAAAGTCTATGCTGATGTGCGGAAAGCTGCAGTCCATCTGCTGCTCTGTTTCACCCCACTCTACTCCACACCCTCCCTTCTTGTCCCGCTAAAACCGCACTCACGACCCCCAGCGTCATTGGCGCACGGTTGACCAATCGGAGTTCTGCCTCTGTCGTCACGTCCAGCCAACCGGAGTGTCGCTTCCGTATTTACGCCCGCACTCTTTCTGCTGTCTGGTGTTGAATGGAGAGACACCCGTGGGGTGTTCAGGGACATTAGAAAAAAATAATCAAATATGTTTTCTAAGCATCTAAGCCAGGGGTCTCGAACTCACTGGATGCAGAGTCTGGGTGAGGCCGGCCCGCCAGAAAAGATTTCCCAAAAAAATGTTGCCAACTCCTCAGCATGTCAAGTCAGTGACAGACGTTTCAAATTGTATCCCTTGTGCACCGAAACTTTCTCTATGCAAGTAAGACATGTTGATTGCTCAACAAAAGAAATATTGCATCCCTCACTTTTCCTGGAATTGCCTTTGCTCATCACAAACCTTTTCTCTTCATCTTTAAAAAAAGACATATTTGGGTGTCACGTGGGTTCCCAGGACCACCAAGGAAGGACATGGCTTTGAGCAGTTTGACTTTGTTTATTTTTTCAATAAAAACCTCAGTCCAAGTCGCTTTTCAGCTCCTCTTCTATGGGTTATGGTAAATGGGTTATACTTGTATAGCGCTTTTCTACCTTCAAGGTACTCAAAGCGCTTTGACACTATTTCCACATTCACCCATACACACACACATTCACACACTGATGGCGGGAGCTGCCATGCGAGGCCCTAACCACGAACCATCAGGAGCAAGGGTGAAGTGTCTTGCTCAAGGACGCAACAGACGTGACGAGGTTGGTAGAAGGTGGGGATTGAACCAGGAACTCTCAGGTTGCTGGCACGGCCACTCTCCCAACCGCGCCACGCTCGCTCGTCGTCTGTCTTCGGCTCTCGTCCTCTCTCGCCCTTTTAAACAGTGAAAGAGGATTATTGGATTGTCCCCAGGTGCGCGATCCACGCGCACCTGATCTTGTTTGAGGTTTCGCTCCCGGTGCGCCCCGCCTCGCCACTCGCTCACCGTCGCTGCCTCCTCACCGCCATCTTGGGCCGGGCTCCGGCGTGCCCTGCCTCTCTGTCGGACTGCCGGCTCCACCTCTCCACATTGGGGTTGTGGAATATATTTGTATTTAGTCGACGCATGGAGAATAATGTTATTTCTGCAATGTCTGTCGTTCCCGTTTTCCGCCCTACAGCAACACGGCGGTCGGCGGATAATAGCCGGGAAAGTACCGGGATAGCGAGTGCAAAAAAGTGATGTTATCCGGCGTCACACAGAAATATATGTAGTGTTTATCGTGTGAGGCAATGCAAATTCAACAATAAAAAAAATTGAATTGGTGTAGGTTACCGGGGGACTGTTATTACTGACGGACAGGTGTCACGGTGTGACTGCAGCCAGACACGTAAGAAAACAATCGTCTCCATGGCAACGTCTCGGTCGCTTTCACTCATTTGCCGCTTTTCCACTAATGCAGGGGTAGGCAACCCAGAACGTTGAAAGAACCATTTTGGACCCAAATAACACAACGCTGTCAAGCGCCATTCATATAAAACTTGCGGGCCGCCCCAACATTAAACTTTCATATGAAAGACGGCTTCAAAAGACTGCCTTGTTACAATAGTTACTTTTTTAAAGTTAAAGTTAAAGTACCAACGATTGTCACACACACGCTAGGTGTGGTGAGAGTATTCTCTGCATTTGACCCATCACCCTTGATCACCCCCTGGGAGGTGAGGGGAGCAGTGAGCAGCAGCGGTGGCCGCGCCCGGGAATTATTTTTGATGCTTTAACCCCCAATTCCAACCTTTGATGCTGAGTGCCAAGCAGGGAGGTAATGGGTCCCATTTTTATAGTCTTTGGTATAACTCGACCAGGGTTTGAACTCACGACCTACCTATCTCAAGGCGGACACTCTAACCACTAGGCCACAGGGTAAATGTTATTTTCTTTTATTTCGGTATAGCTCGGTTGGTAGAGCGGCTGTGCCAGCAACTTGAGGGTTGCAGGTTCGATCCCCGCTTCCGCCATCTTATTCACTGCCGTTGTGTCCTTGGGCAAGACACTTTACCCACCTGCTCCCAGTGCCACCCACACTGGTTTAAATGTAACTTAGATATTGGGTATCACTATGTACAGCGCTTTGAGTCACTAGAGAAAAAGCGCTATATAAATATAATTAATTTCATTTCATTTCATTCTTCATTGTCACAAATTATTCCATTCCTCCGCCTTCGTTAGTAGCTCTATACACGTGTGTTCCTGTGTGACCACAGATGAAGCGCTAGCTGTTCAAAGTCGGGAACTGGGGTGAACCACCCATCTGTGCATCAATTGGGGACTTGTTGGCCCCACTATGGACTGGACTCTCACACTATTAACTAGATCCACTCGACGTTTATTGCGCCGGTCCCCACATCTACGGTTCCCTTCAAGGTTTCTCATTCTAGACCATCGGGTTGAGTTTTTCCTTGCCCTGATGTGGGATCTGAGCCAAGGATGTCGTTGTGGCTTGTGCAGCCCTTTGAGAAATTGTGATTTAGGGCTATATAAATAAACTTTGATTTATTGATTGATTGATAATACTTTTACTGGGTAGAACGTGCTTGTGCTCATGGAGCAGTGAGCAGCAGCGGTGGCCGCGCTCGGGAATAACTTTGGTGATTTAACCCCCAATTCCAACCCTTTTTAACCCCCTTTTAACTGTTTATTTTAATTAAGGATATAATCACTCGTATCAGTTATACCCGAATCATTTTTTTTATATCGTTAAGATGGAAACTGTAGCTGACATTATAAAATAAAGTACCACTGATAGTCACTGTCCGCCCTGAGATCGGTAGGTTGTGAGTTCAAACCCCGGCTGGGTCATGCCAAGGACTATAAAAACGGGACCCATTACCTCCCTGTTTGACGCTCAGTATCAAGGGTTGGAATTGGGGGTTCAATCACCAAAAATGATTCCCGGGCGCGGCCACCGCTGCTGCTCACTGCTCCCCCTCACCTTCCAGGGGGTGGAACAAGGGGATGGGTCAAATACAGAGAGTAATTTCCCCACACCTAGTGTGCGATTTGGAGTGATGTTTTCAAATGACCGTAAGTCTTGAACTATACAAAGTATTACTACTAGTTACTAGGGTTATACGGTATACCGGTATTAGTGTAGTACCGCAAAACTAATGAATCATATTCGGTACTATACTGCCTCTGAAAAGTAGCGGTCCGCCTTGATTATGACCAATGTATGATCCTGTAACGACTTGGTATCGGATTGATACCCAAATTTGTGGTATGATCCAAAGCTAATGTAAAGTATCAAACAACAGAAGAATAAGTGATTATTACATTGGAACAGAAGTGTAAATAGAACATGTTAAAACATAAAATAGGAAAAGATGAACAAGTAGATAAATAATTCATTTTCTACCACTTGTCCTTAATAATTTTGGCAAAATAATAGAATGGAAAATGACACAATATGTTACTGCATGTGTCAGCAGACTTTTGTTTGTTCACTTAATACTAAAAGACAAGTTGTCTTGTATGTTCACTATTTTATTTAAGAACAAACTTGCAAAGATAAACATGTTTAATATACTGTAAGATTGTTTTGTTAAAATAAAGCCAATACTGCAATTTTTGTGGTCCCCTTTGTAAAGAAAAGTACCAAAAAGTATCAAAATCACTTTGGTATCGGAACAACACTACTAGTTACTTGGTAATCTAAGTCAGAGCAGCTCAGACCAGGCATCAAGTAGTGTGGGTGGGGAGCGTTTCCACAGAGTGTTTCCATAGCGACCAGCCTGAAATACAGGAATTAGATTTTTACCAGAAAATTGTGCAAGAAAAGTGATATTATATCATATTGTAGGTATTTTTTGTTTTTACCCTTCGCGTTCAAATTTGTTGCGTTTCGCTTGATTGTAAAATATGTCAATCGAGATTAGGGGTGACGTTCATATGTTGTCAATATTCATTGTGTTATCGTTCATAGGTAATATTGTAAAATCCCACATTTTTTTCATGTAATTTCTGGGTGTCTCATTCAGTTAAAAAAATTAGATTCCAATCTGTTTTTTCAGGCGGTCTGTCATAATGTTTTTAGCATTCAATCAGACGTTATTGTGACATTTTATATTAGTGTTCCTAAAAATAGAGACACATTTTTTCTAAATTTGGTCCCCCGAGTCAAAATAATTGTCCACAATATGTGTGTGTATATATATGTATATTTATTAAAGATAAATTGAGCGAATTGGCTATTTCTGGCAATTTATTTAAGTGTGTATCAAACTGGTA
>NC_084614.1:19283798-19351298 GCF_033978795.1 Nerophis ophidion | reverse complement strand
ACCCCTGCCCTAGGGGAAACTGGGTAACACATGGCACACTGACAAAGCTTAACCTATTGTTGCTATAACAATCTACAAGGTTAATACATGTATAATGTCTGCATTATTTTGTATCTCTAGTTATGACTTATATGTATTGTTGCATTTGAACAACTGTATTGTTGAAAATAGAGGTAGATTATTGGTATTGTTCATTATCAATAGCGCTATTTCTATTGGTATTTGTATTGCTCCAGATGTAGTGTAATAATGCTCATTGTCATTTCTGTATTATTTATTTCGCTGAATGTATTGTCACATTTTTTGCCTTTTTTAAAGGATAAATGCATTCATACCAAATCATGCGATGACATCATATTGATAACACCCCCACCACCACATGTATATAGGCATTTTAGGGGGAACATTGAATTATTTTATAAACATGTTCAGGTGGAGTCCTCAATAACATAATGACTAGCAGGCTCAATATTACATTGTATTTATTAATGGAGAAGGTTAAGACATTGTCATGCAGTAATATGAAGACCATTGACTTGTACAACATGTAATGTACAGAATATCAAAATTATTTATTCAGGTAGAAATATTACAGCTGAAAGAGTCCCCCCCCCCCCCCCCCCCCCCCCTCCCCCCGGGTACACTTATCAATGATGAAAATGTATACCGAATATGTGATTATCGCGATTAATTTTGAGTTTGCTATGAAGGAAATGCAACTCACGATTAAATATATAAATCTTTTGACAGCCCTAATTTGTCACAATGAGGGGGTTTTCGCAACTTACTTCGAGGATTGTTCTCCCGGGATGCAATCAGACTTTTCCGGACAGAGGTAGCAGGTAGGAACATGTTTATTATTAATCTAACTACACAGGACAAAAGACAGTAACTAGAACAAAAGGAAAGCGTGCCGATTGCAAGCCAGACTAAGGAAGATAAAACTTAACGCAGGAAACATACGCTAACACTCGGACTGAACTATGGACATAGAAACCAACTAAACAAACTATGGCGGAGAACGAACAAGAAAATGAATGAAGCAATGGCATGAAACAGCATGAAAAGAGCAATGTCGCCAGGCCGACTAACTGGAAAAGACAGGCTTAAATAACGGTCTCTTAATTCGAGCAGGTGTGTTTTCCGAACATGTGAGGCATGTGAAACTAATAAGTCGCCAAGAGTCCAAAACAAACAGAAAATAAAAAAACATAATCCAGACCACAGATCATGACGTAATATAAATATGTATTATGTACATGTATATGTATATATGTATATGTGTATAAATATGTATATGGGTGTATGTATGTGAGTATATGTATATATGTTTATATACATGTGTGTGTGTGTGTGTGTGTGTATTTTTGTGTGTATGTATGTATTTACATTCATGTGTGTATATGTATACAAAACCCCAAAACTAGTGAAGTTGTGTGTGTATGTGTGTATATATATATATATATATATATACATATATGTGTGTGTGTGTGTGTATATACACACACAAAACCAGTGAAGTTGGCACATTGTGTAAATAGTAAATAAAAACAGAATACAATGATTTGCAAATCCTTTTCAACTTATATTCAATTGAATAAACTGCAAAGACAAGACACTTAATGTTCAAACTGAGAAACTTATTATCAGTTGCAAACAATCATTAACTTAGAATTTAATGGCAGCAACACATTGCAAAAAAGTTGGCACAGGTGCATGTTGGATTCATTGTCATCTCCAAGCACCACAACAAATACACAACCATTCAATCCCTCCCACGTTATGTGATTAAAGGCCTGCTGAAACCCACTACTACCCACCACGCAGTCTGATAGTTTATATATCAATGATGAAATATTAACATTGCAACACATGCCAATACGGCCTTTTTAGTTTACTAAATTGCAATTTTAAATTTCCCGGGACTTTTTTCTTGAAAACGTCGCGTAATGACAGGCTGTTATGAATATGAGCGCTGCGCACACACACAGCTGAAAGTCGTCTGCTTTAACAGCATAATTACACAGTATTTTGGAGATCTGTGTCGCTGAATCTTTTTGCAATTTGTTCAATTAATATTGGAGAGGTCAAAGTATAACAATGGAGTTGGGAAGCTTTAGCCTTTAGCCACACAAACACACGGTGATTCCTTGTTTAAAATTCACGGAGTTGAAACTTTCCTATGGATCAGAGCGGACATGGATCCCGACCACTTGTCAACCAGCAGGTTTCGGTGAGAAAATTGTGGTTAAAAAGTCGCCACTTACCAGATATCAGCTGAGCTTGCGCCTCCCGTACAGCTGCCGTCAAATTCCCCGAGACACTTCGCGTCAACACCCAGCCGTGGACGTACGCTTCCGACTATCAGGTACTGTTAAACTCACTAAAACACGAGCAACACAATAGAAAGATAAGGGATTTCCCAGAATTATCCTAGTAAATGTCTCTAAAAACATCGGAATCCGTCCCAATGCAAACGCGTTTTTTTTTTTTTTGTAACTTTTTTTTTGTAGTCCGTCGCTATCAATATCTTTAAACACGAATCTTTCATCATTGCTCAAATTAATGGGGAAATTGTAATTTTTTCGGTCCGAATAGCACTTTTCGTTGGAGGCTCCCATTATAAACAATGTGAATATGTGAGGAGCCCTCACACTTGTGACGTCATCGTCTGCGACTTCCGGTACAGGCAAGGCTTTTCTCTCCGCACCGAAAGTTGCAAAATTTATCGTGGATGTTCTCCACTAAATCCTTTCAGCAGAAATATGGCAATATCGCGAAATGATCAAGTATGTCACATAGAATGGACCTGCTATCCCCGTTTAAATAAGAACATCTCATTTCAGTAGGCCTTTAAGCTACAGCTGTTTGTAATCATACATTTGACCAGCAGGTGGTGTCTTGTGCCGAAGCATACAAAGAAGCTTAGAGAATTTTTTTTGGACCAATTGATTCATTGCCTCATAAGGCTCCATCTGACCATCACTAGTATATATGGATACATTTTTGTGTATATATGTATGTGTATATTTATGTGTATATAATATTACAGTATATTTATTTATATATGTGTGTATATATGTACATATGTGTCTATGTTTGGATGTATATACGTACGTGGATATATGCATGTATATACTCTTTTTTTTTTTTTTTTTTTTAGTCCCGTTGCCAGTCAACTGGTACACACGTGCAGAGTGGACAAGAAATGTGCACGTACATAAAACTGGGTCTAAAACTAGATGCCTCTAAACTGGGAATTGGTTCTTATTGTTTACTTAAAAGAGCCATTCAAAAGACTTGAGTCTTTTGCAGACATCATCATACCTCTGTCTACCTTTCTATTTTTTTTGGGCTGGAAACCAAAGTAGAAGTGAGAGAGAGATGTGCAATTGAAGAAAATTGGCCTAAAGCAATGTGATAGTAGCTGCACCCTTCACTAAACTAACTACATGGCCATTAGTGCCCTGACTAATGCTGATAATGCCACCAACGTAATGACTCTTCTAAAAAAAAAAAAACCCACAGTGGTTCACAAAACTCTTTTAAATGTGTACTACTTTAGGCCACATATTCTCGTTCTTCCTTCTTACTACTCCTATTTATTATTATTGTTGTTAAACAATACTACGGAGTTGAATGTGTGTCTTCAAACACAGTGTTTTCAACTTCAGTGTGTAAAAATTCAGTGCGAAAAAAAATTAAAATAGTGTAAAAGGGAGGCTCCAGTACCCCCCGCGACACCGAAAGGGACAAGCGGTAGAAAATGGATGGATGAATGTTTTGACCCTGAATTTATTTAGCTGAATTTTTTTGCCTTTGAATTTATCATAATTTTGTCATGCCTGTAATTCAGTTTTAAGTTTGATCATGTTTGTTTTGTTTTTGGACTCTTGTTTCCCGTTTTACACTTCCTGGTTTTGTTTGTTTCCATAGTAACCCATTAGTTTCCACCTGGTCTCCCAGTCACGCCCAGCCCTCAGTCCCACACCTGTTTCTAATCATCATAGCTGCTATTTATACCATTTAGTTTTTTGTCCTCGTCTTGGAACTTTGCTATTTGCTTTCTGCCTTCATGCCTGCTATTGCATTGCCTACACATGCTACTCATTCTCCATGCCCACGATCACCTGCCACGCACCTTGCTATTCTTGCCTCCTGTTTTTTTGTCACAGTAAGTGTTTTTTAGTTGTTTATAGTCATGTTTTTGTTTCCTGTTTGTATTTTGTAGTCTAGTAATATACCTCCTTGTGAGTGCTCTTTGTTTTGATTATTTTTGCATTTAGTGTATTAAATTATCATCATGTACCTGAATTCACGCTTGACTCGTCCTGTAATCCCTCTGCGTTGAAGGAGCAAAACCAATCCATGTCATAATGCTGACAAATTTTAGTTTTTTACATCAAATTATGCTGACAAATTGATTGAATCAAAATGCGTGTTTAAAAATGTAGTTTGTTCAAATACAGTGTTTTCAAATTCAGAGTGTAAAAATTCAGTTAAAAAAAAAATAAAAATAATAAATGAAAAGGCTCCAGCACCCCCCGTGACCCCGAAAGGGAAAAACGGTAGATAATGGATTGATGGATGTTTTGACACTGAATTTATTTAGCTGAATCTTTTGGGTTTGAATTTATGAATTTTTTTTTACATCAAATTATGCTGACATTGATTGAATCAAAATGCGTGTTTAAAAATGTAGTTTGTTCAAATACAGTGTTTTCAGATAAGGTGTGTAAAAATTCAGTGCAAAAAAGAAAAGTGTAAAAGAGATGGGCTCCAGCAATAAAAAAAGATAGGGACAAGCGGTAGAAATGGATGGATGGATTTTTTGACTCTGAATTTATTTAGCTGAATGTTTTGCGTTTGAATTATTTTTTTTACATAAAATATGCTAACAAATTGATTAAATCAAAATGCGTGTTTAAAAATGTAGTTTGTTCAAACAAAGTTTTCAAATAAGGTGTGTAAAAATTCAGTTAAGAAAAAAGAAAGTGTAAAAGAGATGGGCTCCAGCACCCGCCGCGACCCTGAAAGGGACAAGCGGTAGAAAATAGATGGATATAGTTTTTTACAGTAAATTTATTTAGCTGAATGTTTTGCATTTGAATTATTATTTTTTTACATCAAATTATGCTGACAAATTGGTTGAATCAAAATCTGTTTAAAAATGTAGTTTGTTAAAATACAGTGTTTTCAAATTCAGTGCAAAAAAAATAGGTCCCAGCGACCCGAAAAGGACAAGCGGTAGGAAATGAATGGATGGATGTTGTGACGCTGAATTTATTTATTTATCTTTTACCTTTGAATATATTTTTTTTTACATCAAATTATGCTGACATTGATTGAATCAAAATGCGTGTTTAAAAATGTGGTTTGTTCAAATACAGTGTTTTCAAATTCTGAGTGTAAAAATTCAGTGCAAAAAAAAAATAAAATAGGCTGCAGCAACCCCGTCACCCCGAAAGGGAAAAGCGGTAGATAATGGATTGATGAATGTTTTGACACTGAATTTATTTAGCTGAATGTTTTGGGTTGGAATTTTTTCATTATTTTTTACATCAAATTATGCTGACAAATTGATTGAATCAAAATATGTTTTTAAAAATGTAGTTTGTTAAAATACAGTGTTTTCAAATTCAGTGCAAAAAAAATAGGTCCCAGCGACCCGAAAAGGACAAGCGGTAGGAAATGAATGGATGGATGTTGTGACACTGAATTTATTTATTTATCTTTTACCTTTGAATCTATTTTTTTTACATCAAATTATGCTGACATTGATTGAATCAAAATGCGTGTTTAAAAATGTGGTTTGTTCAAATACAGTGTTTTCAAATTCTGAGTGTAAAAATTCAGTGCAAAAAAAAAATAAAATAGGCTGCAGCAACCCCGTCACCCCGAAAGGGAAAAGCGGTAGATAATGGATTGATGAATGTTTTAACACTGAATTTATTTAGCTGAATGTTTTGGGTTGGAATTTTTTCATTATTTTTTACATTAAATTATGCTGACAAATTGATTGAATCAAAATATGTTTTTAAAAATGTAGTTAGTTCAAATAATGTTTTCAAATTCAGTGCAAAAAAAAAAGTGTAAAAGAGGCTCCAGCACCACCCGCGACCCTGAAAGGGACAAGCGGTAGAAAATGGATGGATATAGTTTTTTACAGTAAATTTATTTAGCTGAATGTTTTGCATTTGAATTATTATTTTTTTACATCAAATTATGCTGACAAATTGGTTGAATCAAAATCTGTTTAAAAATGTAGTTTGTTAAAATACAGTGTTTTCAAATTCAGTGCAAAAAAAATAGGTCCCAGCGACCCGAAAAGGACAAGCGGTAGGAAATGAATGGATGGATGTTGTGACACTGAATTTATTTATTTATCTTTTACCTTTGAATCTATTTTTTTTTACATCAAATTATGCTGACATTGATTGAATCAAAATGCGTGTTTAAAAATGTAGTTTGTTCAAATACAGTGTTTTCAAGTTCAGTGCAAAAAAAAACAAATCAGTGTTAAAGAGATGGGTTCCAGCACCCCCCGCGACCCAGAAAGGGACAAGCTGTAGAAAATGGATGGATGGATGTTTTGACTCTGAATTTATTTATCTGAATGTTTTGCGTTTTGAATTTTTTTACATCAGAATATGCTGAAAAATGTAATCCAAATGTGTGTTTTAAAAACGTAGTTTGTGCAAATACAGTGTTTTTAAATTCAGTGTGTAAAAATTCAGTGCAAAAAAAATAGGGACAAGCATTAGAAAATGGATGGATGGATGTTTTGACTCTGAATTTATTTAGCTGAATGTTTTGCGTTTGAATTATTTTTTTACATTAAAATATGCTGACAAATTGATTCAATCATAATGGGTGTTTAAAAATAGTGCGTTCAAATTCAGTGTGTAAAAAAATTCAGTGCAAAAAAAAAAATTGTGTAAAAGAGAGAGGCTCCAGCACCCCCTGTGACACCGAAAGGGAAAAGCGGTAGAAATGGATGGATGGATGTTTTGAAACTGAATTTAGCTGAACGTTTCGCATTTGAATAATTTTTACATCAAATTATGCTGAAAAATGTAATCAAAATGTGTGTTTAAAAATGTAGTTTGTTCAAATAGTGTTTTCAAATTCAGTGTGTAAAAATTCAGCGCAAAAAATAAAAAGCCTCCAGCACCCCCCATCACTCCAAAAGGGAAAAGCGGTAGGAAATGGATGGATAGATTTGTTGACACTGAATTTATTTAGCTGAATGTTTTGGGTTTGAATTTTTTATTTTTTTTATTTTATTTTTTTTACATCAAATTATGCTGACAGATTGAATCAAAATGTGTGTTTAAAAATTTAGTTTGTTCAATTAAAGTGTGTAAAAATTCAGTGCAAAAAAAAATAGGGACAAGCGGTAGTAAATGGATGGATGGAATTATATATTTATTTTTTTTAATAAAATTATGCTGAGAAATTGATTGAATCAAAATATGTGTTTAAAAATGTACTTTGTTCAAATAGTGTTTTCAAATTCAGTGTGTAAAAATTCAGTGCAAAAAAAAAAAAATGTGTAAAAGAGAATGGCTCCATTAACCCCCCGCGACACCGAAAGGGTCAAGCGGTAGAAAATGAAAGGATTGATGTTTTGACACTGAATTTATTTAGCTGAATTTTTTGCCTTCGAATTTATTTTAATTTCATGGCCCTGCGATGAGGTGGCGACTTGTCCAGGGTGTACCCCGC
This sequence comes from Nerophis ophidion, assembly GCF_033978795.1. Taxonomy (NCBI): domain Eukaryota; kingdom Metazoa; phylum Chordata; class Actinopteri; order Syngnathiformes; family Syngnathidae; genus Nerophis; species Nerophis ophidion. The sequence continues at coordinate 19,343,570 of NC_084614.1, read as the reverse complement.
CTTCCGCCCGATTGTAGCTTAGATAGGCGCCAGCGCCCCCCGCGACCCCAAAAGGGAATAAGCGGTAGAAAATGGATGGATGGACATCACATTATGCTGACAAATTGAATCAAAATATGTTTAAAAATGTAGTTTGTCAAAATAGTTTTTTCAAATTTAGTGTGTTAAAAATTCAGTGCAAAAAAAAGAAAAAAAAAGGCTGCAGCACCCCCCGCTCCGCCCGACCCTAAAATGGACAAGCAGTAGAAAATGGATGGATGGAATTCAGTGCAGAAATATTTTTTCGCTTCAAAACTCACATCATAGTCTGTTTCCCAGACCCGATTGCTTTATTTAAATTTATCGGAGGTTTTAAAGCAACAAAAATTTCTGCGCAGAATTTTTTCACACTGAATTATTTTTTTTTTAGGCTGAATTTTTGTACACTTAATTTTTTCTGCACTGATTTATTTTTCTCAGAATTTTTATACACTGACTATTAAAATACTGCATTGGCATGCACAAATTTAGCTCTTAACTTTTATTAATTGAAAGAGTCAGCATAATTATAGCGCAAGCTAATCGGTTACATAAATTCATCCATCCATCCATTTTCTACCGCTTGTCCCTTACGGGGTCGCGGGGGGCGCTGGCGCCTATCTCAGCTACAATCGGGCGGAAGGCAGGGTACACTCTGGACAAGCCGCCACCTCATCGCAGGGCCAACACAGATAGACAGACAACATTCACACTCACATTCAGACACTAGGTTCAATTTCCGAAAAATCCTTCATAATAAGGACATACTAACTTCCATACTTACCAGACGCCCTCCTGTGGCCTTTTTTGAGCACTGCACCCCTCCATTGTGACCTCTACGAGCTTGACTCTGCTGCTCTCTGCACAAATAAACGCTTTTTCCCTCCCTTGAGCTGAAATGTGATCCAGTGAGGGTTTAGAATAGATCGGTATTGATTTGCTCCGAGAGGAGCGGCTAAATGGGGGCGAAAAAAGGCCTCGTTTGAGTGAGAAAATACGGCCTTGAAACAGAAAGGCCCGTTTTACTACACAGTTACAGGAAGTTTTGGGTTAAAACTACAAATCCATTGAATAATTTCCATATTTGGAAAATAACTACTGTGCAAACTAACGTGGTGTGTCACAGAAAAGTACAAACAGTTCTGAAATACATTTTTTATACATAAATACACCTAGTTTAATTGGGTCATTACTATTTTTGCTACACATTTGATCGGATAAACCGTCCTGTTTATTTTCGTCCATGTGTTTGCCTGGTGGCCTCTGCATGGTTGCTATGGGAACTGCAGGATGACGTCACTGCAGTGTGGTGACATCATTTGCCAGACAGTGACTCATAATCTGTGAAGTGTGCCAACATAACACCCGGTTTCAACATCCATGTGTTTTATTCCATGTAACAAAAATAATTACATCTTTTTTTTTTCTCTCTCTTTTCTAACCATAAAACAAGCATCTGATGACGAGACGTACAGGACGGACATTTTTACAAGAGAAATGTTCAAGTCCTAAACATAAATAAACATACTTTTATAAGCGCCATTTGACTCAATAAATCAACCCTGCTTTGGCTCTTAAATGTTGATTTTTCTCTATGGAGTTTTGCATTGTTACACATTTAAATGTTTTTTGGGTTGGTTTTTTTTTGTCTCTATGGGGTTTTGAGTTCTTAACACAAATTATAAACATACAAACCCCGTTTCAATATGAGTTGGGAAATTGTGTTCGATGTAAATATAAACGGAATACAATGATTTGCAAATCCTTTTCAACCCATATTTAGTTGAATGCACTACAAAGACAAGATATTTGATGTTCAAACTCATAAACTTTATTTTTTTTGCCAATAATAATTAACTTAGAATTTCATGGCTGCAACACGTGCCAAAGTAGTTGGGAAAGGGCATGTTCACCACTGTGCTACATCACAGCACTCAATAAAATGTTGTGATTTCTCCAGATTCTCTGAACCTTTTGATGATATTATGGACCGTAGATGTTGAAATCCCTAAATTTCTTGCAATTGCACTTTCGAGAAACATTGTTCTCAAACTGTTTGACTATTTGCTCACGCAGTTTTGGACAAAGGGGTGTACCTCGCCCCGTCCTTTCTTGTGAAAGACTGAGCATTTTTTGGGAAGTGTCATGCCTGTTAAGCAAGGTTTATGTTTTGTTTTGTTTCTGGACTCTTGCTCCACGTTTTGCATTTCCTGGTTTTGTTTGTTTCCATGCCAACCCATTGATTTTCACCTTGCCATCCTAGTCACGCCCCGTCCCTCAGCTCTCACACCTGTTTCTCATTACCACTGCTACTACTTGTCATTTGCTTTCTGGTCATCGTGCTGGGAACTTTGCTTGCCTTCACGCACACACGTCCTTCGTGGCCTCGTCCATAGTTCCATGTAAGTTGTTATATATAGTTCATTATTTAATGCTTTTGTGCTAAGTCCTTTTGTCATTTCATGCCATCGTGCAAGTGTTTTGTTCTCCTGTTTGTATTTTGTAGCCAAGTTCTGTACCTCCTTGTGAGCGCCCTTAGTTTGTTTATTTTTTTCTTATAGTGTTGAAATAAACAAATATGTACCTGAATTCTCGTCTGGCTCGTGCCAATCATCCTTTGCGTGGAAGAAGCGAAACAAATCCAAGTCCAGGTGCGATAGGAAGCTGTTTTTATACCTAATCATGGCACCTACATGTTCCCAATTAGCCTGCACACCTGTGGGATGTTCCAAATAAGTGTTTGATGAGCATTCTTTAACTTTATCAGTATTTATTGCAAACTTTCCCAACTTTTGTCACGTGTTGCTGGCATTAAATTTTAAAGTTAATGATTTGCAAAAAAAATGTTTATTAGTTTTAACTTCAAATATGTTGTCTTTGTAGCATATTCAACTGAATATGGGTCGAAAATGATTTGCAAATCATTGTATTCCGTTTATATTTACATCGAACACAATTTCCCAACTCATATGGAAACGGGGTTTGTAAAAGCGCCATGTGACCCAATATATTTTCTCTATGGATTTTTGCATTGTTACACATTTAAATGTTTTTTTGTTTTTTTGTCTCTATGGGGTTTTGAGTTCTTAACACAAATTATAGACAGGAGAAAATTGAATGTTTTTCCGTGGGTTCAAAGTGGTGCTGATCAGGACAAGCGGCCCTTCTAATCAGCGAAAGGGGCCACTCGGGGCGGGGGATTATTTAACCAGCCAGTGGAAACATAACAGAACTGTGGTACTTTGCCAGGTTTTCTTTTTTGCAGGTTTATTGACTGGCAAAATAAAAGCACTTTGTGGTATGTGAGGCACACAAAGCCACTTTTTGTACTTGATTACCATCAAAAATGATGTAGAAATCGTTTAAATAAGAACGTGTATTTACGTAAACATGGAAGACAATGTCCAGGGCTGATTTATTTCAGTTTTGATCTGGTACCAATAAAACCAAAGTATTGCATAATGCAGTGGTTCTCAAATGGGGGTACTTGAAAAAAATATTCTAAAAAAAGCAACAATTCAAAAATCCTTTAAAAACATATATTCAACAAAATATGAAAGTTCATCAACTGTGAAAAGAAATGCAACAATGCAATATTCAGTGTTGACAGCTAAAAAATTTTTGTGAAGTAATGTTTAGAATTAAGTTGATGGATCTCAATTACAATCCCCAAAGAGGACTCTTTAAGTTGATTATGACTTCTATGTGTAGAAATCTTTATTTATAATTGAATCACTTGTTTGTTTTTCAACATGTTTTTAGTTATTTTCATATATATATTTTCCAAATAGTTCAAGAAAGACCACTACAAATGAGCAAGATTTTGTTAAACAATTTAATAAATCAGAAACTGATGACATAGTGCTGTATTTTACTTTATCTTTTTTTCAACCAAAAATGCTTTGCTCTGATTAGGAGGTACTTGAATTTAAACATTTTTTTTTTACAGGGGGTACATCACTGAAAAAAGGTTGAGAACCACTGGCATACTGCAATAGTTCAGAGTGACATGTGACTTCCCTCCACTGGGTGACGCTGTGTTCCCTGTCCTCACTGTAACCATGACTTGTTTATGCCAGGACTCTTATTTTGAAAAACAGCAGGCCACGGTGAACAGAACACATTTCATACATAACACATCACACACACACACACACATTATTTGTGTACCAGCAGACCGCAAAAGCAAGTTTAGGAATAGTAATACTCTGTGTGACCTTTTGCGCGCACATGAAGTGAAAACTAGTTCTTGTAGCACAAATGATGCAAATACAAAACAATTGCCAAAGTCTCCAGCACACACACACACTTTCTCTCCCAAACACACACATTGTAACTCTTGTCTTATGAAAGTAGTCCTAAGCTAGAAATACATTGTACATATTTTGTTTATAGTCGTCATAAATACCATTGTTAATAATGTACATGTAATATTATAATAATTACATTATCAAACATAAGAGGCCCTCGTTGAGGAGGAGAGACTGATCCCCGGTGCGTTCAAGGACCGTTTAAATAGTCCAACTTTTCGATACACTACCTTTTGCTATTTTTCCCCAGCCGCATTGATTTTTTATTTTTTTTTCCCCAGATCAGAGCGGAGTTCAACAAGGCTCCTCTTATCAAAGTGCTTCCTCTGTGACATTTCCGTGCAAGAAGAAAAAGGACAATGAGGACGGAAGCAGGAGGCAGCTTTGGCCTTTTAGGTAATGTTGTTGTTGTTGTTCAGGCACACTTCACACAGGAAATTGTAATATTGCTATAATGTTAGAATAATAACTGTTTTCCAAAGCAATCGGTACCATTTAAATTTATTTTCAGGCTACATAATACGATGACAAGTCAGATTTATCCAAATACCATTTTTTCCGAACTATAAGCCGCTACTTTTTTCCCCATGCTTTGAACCCTGCGGCTTATACAAAGACGCGGCTAATCTACAAAAAAGAAGAATCCTGATCAAAAATTTTAAACCTTATGTAGTGGGCGTGGCCTGCTCACCTACAGCGAAGCGGGGTGCGGAAGAACCGGCTTCGAGATGACACAGCTGAGAGTGTTTGTCTGTTAAAGGCCTACTGAAATGAGATTTTCCTATTTAAACGGGGATAGCAGGTCCATTCTATGTGTCATACTTGATCATTTTGCGATATTGCCATATTTTTGCTGAAAGGATTTAGTAGAGAACATCCATGATCAAGTTCGCAACTTTTGGTTGCTGATAAAAAAGCCTTGCCTGTACCGGATGTAGCAGATGATGTGCACGTGACGTCACGGGTTGTAGAGCTCCTCACATCCTCACATTTGTTTACAATCATGGCCACCAGCAGCGAGAGCGATTCGGACCGAGATAGCGACAATTTCCCCATAAATTTGAGCGAGGATGAAAGATTCGTGGATGAGGATAGTGAGAGTGAAGGACTAGGAAAAAAAAAAAGGCGAGGGCTGTGAGAGTGATTCAGATGTTATTAGACACATTTACTAGGATAATTCTGAAAAATCCCTTATCTGCTTATTGTGTTACTAGTGTTTTAGTGAGATTATATGGTACCTGAAAGTCGGAGGGGTGTGGCCACGGGTGTGGTGACCGCCAGTGTCTCCGGTGGGAGGAGGTAATAGTCCGCAGCTGCAGGAGGACGCTAGCGCCGCTCATGTCTACGGTAAGAGCCATATTATTAGCACAATTTTCTCACCCAACCTGCCGATTGACATGTGGTCGGGAACCATGTTCGCTTGACCGCTCTGTTCCATAGTAAAGCTTCACCTTCGGGAATTTTAAACAAGGAAACACCGGCTGTGTTTGTGTTGCTACAGGCAACAATACACCGCTTCCCACCCTACATCTTTCTTCTTTGACGTCTCCATTATTAATTGAACAAATTGCAAAAGATTCAGCAACACAGATGTCCAGTAATTATGCGATTAAAGCAGACTGCTTATAGTCAACAGGAGACTTTGCGGGACATTTTAAAATTGCAATTTAGTAAACTAAAAAGGCCGTATTGGCATGTGTTGCAATGTTAATATTTCATCATTGATATATAAACTATCAGACTGTGTGGTTGGTAGTAGTGGTTTTCAGTAGGCCTTTAAAGGCAGCAGTCAGGAAAGAGAGGAGGTGGTTGATGGTCGTTGTTGGTGGGTAGTGGAGCTAGAGCAAGAGCGAGCCTTACACACGAGACAAATTGCTGAAAAGCAAAGCCAAGGACCAATCATTTAAAAAATAAACCTTTTGTGGACCTAACTACCCAGTGGCCTAGTGGTTAGGTCATGAGTTTAAATCCTGGCCAAGTCATACCAAAGACTATAAAAATGGGACCCATTACCTCCCTACTTGGCACTCAGCATTAAGGGTTGGAATTGGGGGTTAAATCACCATTGATGTTTCCCGGGCGCGGCCACCACTGCTGCCCACTGCTCCCCTCACCTCCCAGGGGGTGATCAAGGGTGATGGGTCAAATGCAGAGAATAATTTCGCCACATCTAGTATGTGTGTGACAATCATTGGTACTTTAACTTTAACTTTAACCTGGAAGAGCCTGTCATGTCAATGCTTGATGGTCCGAAGAACCGGGAAGAAAGACTCTTCCACACCTTATTTAAAAAAAAAAAAAATTTATATATTTTTTTCAGCCTTCCCGGTAAGGTCTATTCAGGTGTACTGGAGAGGAGGCTACACCGGATCGTCATGATCCGAGGACGGATCATGTTTTAAGTTATGGTCTGTTAGTTTAGGACTCCCTTAGTTCCTGTTTTGTGCACCTTTAGCTTTGTTTTGGTTTCCATGGGGATTAATTGGGTTCACCTGCCTCTGGTTAGTGGCTGGCACGCTCACCTGCTGTCGACCACTATTCATAGAGCTATTTATTAGCGTTGCTTGTCACATTCGGTCTAGCTTTAAGTTACGTTTGGGTTTTCCTGTGCTTCTTGATTGTTGTTCCTGCGCTAAGCTTTGCATTAGCTTCCCATGCTATCAGCCCACTTTTCTGTTTATTCTTGTTTTCTTGACTGATTGACTTTGAGTCACTAGAGGAAAAAGCGCTATATAAATATAATTCATATTTGGGTGTAACAGTCTCACGCTGTCGCGTGGGTTCCCAGGACCACCAAGGAAGGACATGGCTTTGAGCAGTTTGACTTAATTTTTTTCAATAAAAACCTCAGTCCAGGTCGCTTTTCATCTCCTCTTCTACGCTCGCTCGTCGTCTGTCTTCGGCTCTCCTCCTCTCTCGCCCTTTTAAACAGTGTGAGAGGATTATTGGATTGTACCCAGGTGCGTGATCCACGCACCTGATCTTGTTTGAGGTTTCGCTCCCGGTGGGCCCCCTTCGCCGGCTCCACCTATCCACATTGGCGTTGTGGAATACATTTGTATATACCCGACGCAAGGAGAATAATGGTATTTCCGCAAGGTGTGTCGTTTTACTTTTCCTCCCTACAGCAACACGGCGTTCGGCGGATAATAGCTGGGAAAGTACCAGGCTAGCGAGCGCAGAAAAGTGAGGGCTCCCGGAATGTTAACCAGCGTCATATAGAAATACATGTAGAGTTCATCGTGTGAGGCAATGCAAATTAAACAATAAAAAAAAAAAAACACGGTTAGAATTGGTCCCAGTTATCAGGGACTGTTATTACTGGTGGACAGGGGTCATGGTGTGACTGCAGCCAGGCATGTAGGAAAACCCTTGTCTCCATGGCAACGTCTCTGTCACTTCCGCTCATTTGCCGCTTTTCCACTCATGCAGGGGTAGGCAACCCAGAACATTGAAAGAGCCATTTTGGACCCGAATAACACAAGCCGCACTAACATTAAACTTTTATATTAAGTTGGGGGCCGCAAAATAACGTCCCGCTGGCCGCGTGTCTGAGACCCCTGCTTAAGACCCACTTTTATTCTCTGGCTTTTAACACGACGTGAGTTGGGTAGTCCTCCTGTGTTTTACATTTTTATTTCTATTTATTGTTTTCATTGTTTTTTCCCCTTTTAAAATAGTTTTTAATTATATTTATTTGTATATTGTTTTTATATTAGTTTTTATTCAGGCATTGGATAGTATTTGAATCTTGTTTTTATTATTTTTGTGCAGCACTTTGGTAAAAAAAATCCTCTAAACGCTTAGTGGCCACATGCGTGGAGAGCACCATTTAGTTATTTCCAAAATTGTGTATACTACTGAATTGGGGTCCTATGGCCACTTATGTGGACACTTATACTGCCACCTGTAAGTGTCCACATAAGTGGCATAGGACCCCAATTCAGATAGTATACACCAATTATATGGGAAATAACATAAACTGAGTAGACTTCTCAACGCATGACTAGGCACTAAGCGATATAGAGGATTCTTTTTTTTAATTAGGGTCCAATAAGCCCAAATAGCAAAGAGAAATAAACAAAAGCATGTTAATAAACAATTTGGGCCTTAAAAGGTTAAATGTGCTGCTAAATGAGATGTCCGATAATGGCTTTTTTGCCGATATTCCGATATTGTCCAACTCTTAATTACCGATACTGATATCAACCAATACCGATATACACGGTTGTGGAATTAACACATTATTATGCTTATTTTGTTGTGATGCCCCACTGGATGCATTAAACAATGTAACAAAGTTTTCCAAAATAAATCAACTCAAGTTATGGATAAAAAAATGCCAACATGGCACTGCAATATTTATTATTGAAGTCACAAAGTGCAATTTTTTTTTAACATGCCTCAAAACAGCAGCTTGGAATTTGGGACATGCTCTCCCTGAGAGAGCATGAGGAGGTTGAGGTGGGCGGTTTTGGGGTGGAGGGTGGATTGGGCGTAGCGGGGGGTGTATATTGTGGCGTTTCCGGAAGAGTTAGCGCTGCAAGGGGTTCCGGGTATTTGTCCTGTTGTGTTTATGTTGTGTTACAGTGCGGATGTTCTCCCGAAATGTGTTTGTCATTCTTTTTTGGTGTGGGTTCACAGTGTGGCGCATATTTGTAAATATATAAACATTGGATTGGATTGGATGTTAGAATATGAAAAAAAAAAAACTTTTATCTTGTCTCTCATGTTTGAAAACGATGGGCAAAATAAAAACATTTAAAAAGTGCAGTTCACAAAGTGCTTTTTTTTTTTAAACATGCCTCTAAACAGCAGCTTAGAATTTGGAACATGCTCTCCTTGAGAGAGCATGAGGAGGTTGAGGTGGGCGGTGTTGGGGGGTTGAGGGTGGATAGGGGGTAGCGGGGGGTGTATATTGTGGCGTCCCCGAAGAGTTAGTGCTGCAAGGGGTTCCAGGTATTTGTCCTGTTGTGTTTATGTTGTGTTACGGTGCGGATGTTCTCCCGAAATGTGTTTTGTCATTCTTGTTTGGTGTGGGTTCACAGTGTGGCGCATATTTGTAAATATATAAATATATTGGATTGGATGTTAGAATGTGAAAAAACAACCTTTTTATCGTGTCTCTCATGTTTTGAAAACGATGGAGATTGTTTAAAGATCCTTTTTTCATCTATTTTGACAATCGGGTGATGGTATGCAGATTGCAGACGCTCACAACTCATACAGTGGTTTGTACGGATCAATAATCATTATCAGGTTCTCAAAAGTGTTTCAATTCGGAAACAACGGTAAATAATTGCAAACCACCGATAGTATCGCAAATATCGACGTTTAAGCTTCTCTATACACGAGACGATACAAAAGCCGTCGTCGGTTTGCGTCAGATTTCAATGAAGTTTGGCCTGAAGCCTGCCTGCAGACGTCACCTGGTAATCTGGTTGGCAACGCTTGTCAGAGTGGGAGGGGATTTGGCCGATTACGCTCGTTCAGTTTGATGATCAGAAAGCCCATTTCTCAAAAAACTATTTTTTTTTTCAATCTCCTACCATCGACATGTGAGGCGTGTTGCGAAATGACACCCGGGAATGAGATTCTCCTCCTCGTCCTCCATATCCCATAATTCTGTCCTGTATCCCCCCCCCCCTCCCCCTCCACCGCCGTCTACTTCTGCATATCGCACTGCAGCAGTAAGACGATGGAGGGGTCCGACTTGGCGGCCTCCTTGAACTCCTCCAGGGAGATCTCGTCGTTGTGGTCTTTGTCCATCTTGGAGAAGATCTTGTCGACGCGCTGCTGCGGGGTCAGGCCGTCCTCGTTCATGCGCATCATGATCACCGTGCCCACCATCTTGTAGATTGCCTGCGGCGGGCACAGAACAGACATCTTGACCCTGTGGAACATCACTCTTAGTTCGGCACCCATCTTTGTTGAGGGTTGGACTACCATATATCAGTCTCTCCAACTTTTCTCTGGATTTTTTTGTGATTATTTTTTTTCCCCAAAGGTTGCGATGCTTAGAAACTTATTTTTTTCAATAACATTGAATCAACCTATGATTTTATACATTTGGGTAACACTTTAGTATGGGGAACATATGAACCATTAGTTGGGTGCTTATTAACATGTAAATTACTAACATTGGCTGTTAATTAGTCATGATTAAGTACTTACTAAGTACTTACTTACTAATGCCTTATTCTGCATGGCCTTATAATACAACCAGCAAGCCATTAACTAAGAGTCTTTCCTTAACCCAGGGGTCACCAACGCGGTGCCCGCGGGCGGCAGGTAGCCCGTAAGGACCAGATGAGTCGCCCGCTGGCCTGTTCTAAAAATAGCTCAAATAGCAGCACTTACCAGTGAGCTGCCTCTATTTTTTAAATTGTATTTATTTACTAGCAAGCTGGTCTCGCTTTGCTCGACATTTTTAATTCTAAGAGAGACAAAACTCAAAATAGAATTTGAAAATCCAAGAAAATATTTTCAAGACTTGGTCTTCACTTTGTTTGAATAAATTCATTTATTTTTTTTACTTTGCTTCTTATAACTTTGAGAGACAATTTTAGAGAAAAAATACAACCTTAAAAATGATTTTAGGATTTTTAAAGACATATACCTTTTTACCTTTTTATATTCCTTCCTTTTCTTTCCTGACAATTTAAATCAATGTTCAAGTTTTTTTTATTTTTTTATTGTAAATAATAATAAATACATTTTAAATTAAATCTTCATTTTAGCTTCTGTTTTTTTTCGACAAAGAATATTTGTGAAATATTTCTTCAAAATTATTATGATTAAAATTAAAAAAAAAAAAATTCTGGCAAATCTAGAAAATCTGTAGAATCAAATTAAATCTTATTTCAAAATCTTTTGAATTTGTTTTAAAATTTTTGTTCTGGAAAATCTAGAAGAAATAATGATTTGTCTTTGTTAGAAATATAGCTTGGTCCAAATTGTTATATATTCTAACAAAATGCAGGCTTGGATTAATTTGTGTAAATCGTCACATTGTAAACTCCTGGAGGGACTGACGAATGCCCTAACTACAAACCCCGTTTCCATATGAGTTGGGAAATTGTGTTAGATGTAAATATAACTGGAATACAATGATTTGCAAATCCTTTTCAACCCATATTCAGTTGAATGCACAACAAAGACAAAATATTTGATGTTCTAACTCATAAACTTTATTTTTTTTTTTGCAAATAATAATTAACTTGGAATTTCATAGCTGCAACATGTGCCAAAGTAGTTGGGAAAGGGCATGTTCACCACTGTGTTACATCACCTTTTCTTTTAACAACACTCAATAAACGATTGGGAACTGAGGAAACTAATTGTTGAAGCTTTGAAAGTGGAATTCTGTCCCATTCTTGTTTTATGTAGAGCTTCAGTCGTTCAACAGTCCGGGGTCTCTGCTGTCATATTTTACGCTTCATAATGCGCCACACATTTTCGATGGGAGACAGGTCAGGACTGCAAGCGGACCAGGAAAGTATGGCACTACTTTTTTACGAAGCCACGCTGTTGTAACACGTGCTGAATGTGGCTTGGCATTGTCTTGCTGAAATAAGCAGGGGCGTCCATGAAAAAGAAGGCGCTTAGATTGCAGCATATGTTGTTCCAAAACCTGTATGGTCCAGATGACACAATGTCGAATATTTCAAAAAACAATTTTAAATGTGGACTCGTCAGACCACAGAACACTTTTCCACTTTGCATCAATCCATCTTAGATGATCTCGGGCCCAGAGAAGCCGGCGGCGTTTCGGGATGTTGTTGATAAATGGCTTTTGCTTTGCATAATAGAGCTTTAACTTGCACTTACAGATGTAGGGACGAACTGTATTTAGTGACAGTGGTTGTCTGATGTGTTCCTGAGCCCATGTGGTGATATCCTTTAGAGAATGATGTCTGTTTTTTATACAGTGCCGTCTGAGGGATCGAAGGTCACGGTCATTCAATGTTGGTTTCCGGCCATGCCGCTTACGTGGAGTGATTTCTCCAGATTCTCTGAACCTTTTGATGTTATTATGGACCGTAGATGTTATAATCCCTAAATTTCTTGCAATTGCACTTTGAGAAACGTTTTTCTTAAACTGTTTGACTATTTGCCCATGCAGTTGTGGACAAAGGGGTGTACCTCGCCCCATCTTTCTTGTGAAAGACTGAGAATTTTTGGGGAAGACGTTTTTATACCCAATCATGGCACCCACCTGTTCCCAATTAGCCTGCACACCTGTGGGATGTTCCAAATAAGTGTTTGATGAGCATTCCTCCGCTTTATCAGTATTTATTGTCACCTTTCCAAACTTCTTTGGCACGTGTTGCTGGCATTAAATTCTAAATATGAGTATTTGCAAAAAAAAAAAGGTTTATGAGTTTGAACATCAAATATGTTGTCTTTGTTGTGCATTCAACTGAATATGGGTTGAAAATGATTTGCAAATCATTGTATTCCATTTATATTTACATCCAACACAATTTCCCAACTCATATGGAAACGGGGTTTGTATATATAATATATATTGTGTGTGTGTGTGTGTGTGTGTGTGTGTGTGTATATGTATGTATGTATGTATGTATGTATATATATATATATATAATATACACACACACACACACACATATTACAAGCGGTAGACAATGGATGGATATATACACACACTAATTCTATATATATATAGAATTAGTGTGTGTATATATCCATCCATTGTCTACCGCTTGTAATATGTGTGTATATGTATGTATGTATGTATGTATGTATATATATATATATATATGTATATATATATGTATATATATATGTATATATATATATATATATATATATATATATATATATATATATATATATATATATATATATATATATATATATATATATATATATATATATAGAATTAGTGTGTGTATATATCCATCCATTGTCTACCGCTTGTAATATGTGTGTGTGTGTATGTATGTATATGTGTGTGTATATATATATATACTGTATATATATACTGTATATGTGTCTCCATCTATTGTCTACAGCTTGTCCCTTTTGGGGTCGCGGGGGGGGGCTGGAGCCTATCTCAGATGCAATCGGGCGGAAGGCGGCGTACACCCTGGACAAGTCGCCACTTCATCGCAGGGCCAACACACACACACACACACACACACACACACACACACACACATATATATATATTAGGGCTGGGCAACGATTAAAAATTTTAATCAAAGTGAATCGCACTATTTCTCTGATTAATCGCGATTAACTGCATTGTATACGCAAAGCCCAATAATTAATTCAAAAGTAGTGTGTAATGCACCTTTATTGGAATATTCTCCCACATGAACAAAAGCGCCAAAACATTCGTTGTGCAAACACAATTTAAATCAGTCCTTGTTAAACAGTAGCAGTTAAATAGCATATTTTATGAAAATCAACTCAAAAAATGTAAATACAAACATTTAAGCTTATTGCCACTGCCAGGGTATTTAAGTTATCCTGTTTGTTATGGAAAATAAATATAATCTACATACAAATCTCTGAGCCACAATCATAACATCTGAACAGGCAATTTCTGAGGTAACAGCAGAAACATTTTTTTTTTATCAGGGATCTTATGTTTAAAAAACTTATATTATAGGTAGTGGGCTGTTTTAGGGAATTTTTGATCAAATTATCCATAGTAGCAATATTAATAATGTTGTGTTTATTCTGCGTAGTGCACTTAAAATAATTATGACCATATCTAGGAATTGATATGATGGGAATTTTCCGACTGTTTGCTAGGTGCTTTGATAAACTGAACGCATATATATGGTACTATATTGTGATGTTATGAGCCAGGGAAAGAAAGAACTACCCTACCCAGCATGCAACAGGAGTGACGAGCATGCGCGGTAGCCCGGTATAGGTTGTGTCGCCATGACGGCATCTTGTATGTAGTGATATGCACGCTCTGAGAGCAAATGTTAAGAACTCAGCCAACACTCCTCGTCTGCAGTATTGATAAATAGACGGACAACACATATACTCCGCTGCTTCACAGGCCGCTGGATGTAGCCGGCAAAGTATTCCCATGCTAGCTAGCCGGTCTAGCAAGCACGCGTCATTCAGTCCAAAACGGCCCGATCTATCCACATCCAGAATTGTCTGGCGGTCGTAAGTGATCCCGGAGTGACCACGCTGTTAGCCAGCCATGAAATTTGCAGAATTGTCCGGTATTTTTGCCAAATGTTCCATCTTTACCAAGAGCCCCTTGACGCCGAAGAACATCCGGGCGACGCCATCTTGTTAAGAAAAGGCGTTAACAAAATAAAAGCATGTAAACAACATACGCAAATGTGCGATAAAATAATTGTCGGCGTTAATAGATTGATGAGTTAACTCATAATTAACGCATTAATTTGCCCACCACTAATTTTTTATATATATATATATATATATATATAGTTTCGACCGCTTGTCCCTTTTGGGGTCGCAGGAGGTGCTGGGGCCTATCTCAGCTGCATTCGGGCGGAAGGCAGCGTACACCCTGGACAAGTCGAGATATATACATATATATATATATAGTATGTGGGTATATATGTAAATGTATATATTTATACATTCAGAAATCATTTTAAAAGCATGTTTTCAGGCCATCTCAATGCAACCAGGAGGAATATTTCCAACCTGTTTCAAAAAAGTCCCATTATAATTATCATACCGAACAGTACATTACAAGTTTAGTTTTAATCGCAAATCGTGTTGAATCGAATCGTCACGCAGAAATGGGAAACGGATTGAATCATTACGGGTTTCGAATCTTTGAGCACCTATCATTTAGCACTGAAATGAGGCATTTTCCTTTTTTCTATCTGGTTACTACAGTTTACGTTAGCACCGGTGCCATCATGGAACCGGGTATCGGTGCCCATCCCCAGCCGTAGACCCCTACCTCGATGATCTCCAGCATCTCCATGCGTGTGATCTTGCCGTCACCGTCCAGGTCGTACATATTGAAGGCCCAGTTGAGTTTCTGCTCAAAACTGCCCCTGGAGGTGATGGACAGGGCGCAGATGAACTCCCTGAAGTCGATGGTGCCGTCGCCGTTTTTGTCAAACGTCCGGAAAGCGTGCTGGGCAAACTTGGAGGCGTCGCCGTACGGGAAAAACTGTAAAATACAAACATAAGATAAATGCAGGGGGAAGGGCCAAGATGGTGGACTGGATGGTGATGGGTCAGAGAACCCTACTGCTGAATTTTTAACCACTGTGCCAGGTTAAAAATATTTTTTGCAAACCATTAATTATAGTCTGCAAATGATGTGTTCTTGTTGAGTGTCAGTGCTGTAGAGAAGTGGTCCCCAACCACCGGTACCGGGCCGTGGCCCGATTGATACCGGGCCGCAGAAGAATTTTTGTATTAATTTTTATTTAAAAAAATAAAAAAAAATGTGTTTTTTTTTTTTTTTATTAAATCAACATAAACACAATATACACCTGCAATTAGTGCACCAACCACAAAAATCTCCCTTTTTCATGACAAAGAAAAAAAAAAAGGGACATGCCCCCCCCAACCCCCCACCCCCACCCCCGGGCCGCGGGACAAATTATTAAGCGTTGACCGGTCCGCGGATACAAAAAGGTTGGGGACCACTGCTGTAGAGAGTTCGGCAGAGTAACTGTGTAATACTCTTCTATATCAGTAGGAGGCAGCTTTGTAGATGTCGGAAACAGCGGGAGGCAGGGTGCAGGTATAAAGGTATCTAATGCTTAAACCAAAAATAAACAAAAGGCGAGTGCCCCTAAGAAAAGGCATTGAAACTTAAGAAAGGCTATGCAGAACGAGACTAACACTGAATTGGCTACAAAGTAAACAAAAACAGAATGCTGGACGACAGCAAAGACTTACTGTGCAGCAAAGACGGTGTCCGCAATGTACATCCGAACATGACAATCAACAATGTCCCCACAAAAAAGGATATAAAACAACTGAAATAATTTTGATTGCTAAAACAAAGTAGAAATATCGCTCAAACTGCTCCAGGAAAATACCCCCAAAAAAGAAGAAGCCACCAAAATAGGAGCGCAAGACAAGACCAATGGGTGATGTGACAGGTGGTGACAGTACACCTACTTTGAGACAAGAGCTATAGTAATGCATGCTTGGTTATGCTTTAAAGTCATATCCAACAATTGCGACGACGACTTTTTACTGTCAACTGAGTTTCGCTTTTTTAAAGATTTCTGCTGGTGGTGTGCCTCCGGAGTTTTTCAACGCAAAAAAATGTGCCTTGGCTCAAAAACAGTTGAAAAACACTGCCCTGCTGAGTTAATGTTCACACTGAGTCATTAATATTAATGTAACTGCGACAAAAAGTACGATTTCGCCTGCGGGGGATGCGCCTCCCCCACACAACCAGAGCGAGCAAGCGAGGCCTGACCTTGACGTAGAGCTGCTGAAACTCCTCCAGGTTGAGGATGCCGGAAGGGCAGTCTTTGAGGAAGCCTTTGTACCACTGCTTCAGCTCGGCCTCGTTGAATTCCGTGTTCTTGGTCAGGTCATCCAGGACCTCCGGGGCCAGCTTGCTGTTGTGTTTCCCCATGATGCCTCACCTCTCTGGAGGGCAGGAAGGGAGGGGGGACGGGGCATCAATAAAGGTGAGAGGGTGCTTGGTGATAAACACAGCGGGACCGCATTGTTCCTCTGTGCTTGAATCGCAAACTCTCTCCAAGGACGTGGGACAAACAAGAAAAATGCATGCGGAAGTGGAGCTGAGGCGTGTACTTGTGTTGGCTTTAAAGGGGAACATTATCACCAGACCTATGTAAGTGTCAATATATACCTTGATGTTGCAGAAAAAGGACCATATATTTATTTTTACCGATTTCCGAACTCTAAATGGGTGAATTTTGGCGAATTAAACGCCTTTCAATCCGCCATTTTCTCAAACACATTACAAACATCAAGTCTAATCAGCTGTTATTTTCCGTTTTTTCGACTTTTCCGTACCTTGGAGACATCATGCCTCGTCGGTGTGTTGTCGGAGGGTGTAACAACACTATCAGGGACGGATTCAAGTTGAATTACGTGGAGTGTGCATCGATTAGCACGGCATGCTAATCGATGCTAACATGCTATTTAGGCTAGCTGTATGTACATATTGCATCGTTATGCCTCATTTGTAGCTATATTTGCATCCAGCCATCCCCTCCACCCACAT
Source organism: Nerophis ophidion (assembly GCF_033978795.1). Classification (NCBI taxonomy): domain Eukaryota; kingdom Metazoa; phylum Chordata; class Actinopteri; order Syngnathiformes; family Syngnathidae; genus Nerophis; species Nerophis ophidion. The sequence continues at coordinate 19,326,038 of NC_084614.1, read as the reverse complement.
TTAATGCCAAACAAACACATACCAATCGACGGATTCAAGTTGCACCAGTGTCAAAAGATCCGAAAGTCCCTCGTCTGCATATTTTACCCGCGATGTTACGACAGACTTGGCCCAGAGATGTATGGATACCCTGCGACACTCAAAGCAGATGCATTTCCAACGATAAAGTCAACGAAATCACAAAGGTGAGTTTTGTTGATGTTATTGACTTATGTGCTAATCAGACATATTTGGTCGCAGCATGACTGCCAGCTAATCGATGCTAACATGCCATTTAGGCTAGCTGTATGTACATTTGTAGCTATATTTGCATCCAGCCTTTCCCTCCACCCACATTTAATGCCAAACAAACACTTACCAATCAACTGATTTAAGTTGTTCCTGCACATTTTACCGGCGATGCTACGACAGACATGGCACAGAGATGTATGGATACCCTGCAACACTCAATCGTTGGTTAGAAGGCGATCGCCGAATAGCTTCAATAGCTATTCGCTCAATAGCTTCAGTTTCTTCTTCAATTTCGTTTTGTTTGCATCACTAAATGACGTCACAGGAAAATGGACGGGTGGCTTCACAGATAGCGAAAATCAGGCACTTTAAAGCCTTATTTCGGGATATTCCATGATGGGTAAAATTTTGTAAAAAATTTCGAAAAATTAAATAAGCCACTGGGAACTTATTGTTATTGGTTTTAACGCTTCTGAAATTGTAATAATGTTCCCCTTTTAAATGTGTTTAGTTTGTGGGGCATATACTCTTCTTCATGATGCAACCATTTTGAAATCAGGCCGACTGTCAATCTCCTGCGATGTTTTGAACCAGACCCACGCGCACTTTGCCGCACGCCTTTAGGACTCTAACACGCGCGTGTCTCTCAAATTTGAGCAAAAAGATTGGTTAACATCCATGACTGCCTTGAAGCAAAACACATGTGCAGTCTTTGAGTAGGTAATGCTTGGACAGGAAGGCACCTGCTTATGACATACGGCCGACTATGTGCCTAACCCTTAAAGGCCTACTGAAACCCACTACTACCGACCACGCAGTCTGATAGTTTATATATCAATGATGAAATATTAACATTGCAACACATGCCAATACGGCCTTTTTAGTTTACTAAATTGCAATTTTAAATTTCCCGCGAGTTTCTTGTTGAAAACGTCGCGTAATGATGACGGACTGTCAGGAAATATTAGCACTGCACCACTGGCAGCTAAAAGTCGTCTGCTTCAATCGCATAATTACACAGTATTCTGCACATCTGTGTTGCTGAATCTTTTGCAATTTGTTCATTTTATAATGGAGACTATAAAGAACAATGCTGTTGGTGGAAAGCGGTGGATTGCAGCTGTCTTTAGCACCGAGACGCAGCCGGTGTTTGTTTGTTGTGAAGCGGAGCGGTCAAGCGAACATGTTCTCTCTACGTCAACCAGCATGTTTTTGGATGGGAGAATTGTGATATATATCTTACCGGAGAGATCATTGGATTATCGTCTTGCAGCAGCTGTGAGCTTGGCTCCTCGGCTTCTCTCTGAGACACTGCGTGTTCACCGCAGCCATCTGACCTCGAGGTATGTCTTTGCAATCTTTACAATCTCACTAAAACACTATTAAAACAATAAGCAGATAAGGGATCTTCCAGAATTATTCTAGTAAATGTGTCTAATTACATCTAAAACGCTCACACTGGAGCCGTCGCTTTTTTTTTTTTTTTGTAGTCCTTCACTATCAATATCCTAATTCACGAATCTTTCATCCTCGCTCAAATTAATGGGGAAATCATCGCTTTCTCAGTCCGTATTGCTCTCACTGCTGGTGGCTCCCGTTATAAACAATATCGCGAAATGATCAAGTATGACACATAGAATGGACCTGCTATCCCCGTTTAAATAAGAAAATCTCATTTCAGTAGGCCTTTAAGATTGACTATACATAATTATTCCAAAGATCCAAATGGGACTCACTCATAAATGTATCATAGGTCAGCAATAAATTTATTTTTTTTTACTTTAAATGCTTGAAATCTTTCAACAACTTTTCATCTATTGGAATAAAATGTGCATCGTTATCGATTTTTTATTTTATTTTTTTTTTTTATTTTTTTTTATAATGACAAAATGCAAAATATGCAATATTTCTAAGAGAAAAATAAGATGAGGTTGGGTAATTACAGTCGCAAATAAGTCAATAATTCATGACATTGGTTTTGATACAAAAATATTATTTTACAATACCCAGCGATATGTCTGAAGGAGAAAAGGTGAGGCCTTTAATCCCAGGAGCACCATCCCTACCGTCAAGCATGGTGGTGGTAGTATTATCCTATGGACCGGTTTTGCTGCCAATGGAACTGGTGCTTTACAGAGAGTAAATGGGACAATGAAAAAGGAGGATTACCTCCAAATTCTTCAGGACAACCTAAAATCATCACCCCGGTGTCAAACTTTGAATTGGACGTGGGTTGTTTTTCCCGAGGTGCGAAGCGAATGGAGTGGAAACGGCGATGGTGTGAAGGTAGAGACATCTTTTTATTTTAACACTAAAACTAAAAACAGGAACCAACAAAAAGCGCGCACAGTGGCGGTACAATAAACTGGGCTATGAAACAAAAGACTAGCACAATAGCATACTAAAACTTGCACAATGGCAGAACTATGAATAACCATGACCCGGGACACAATCAACCCATCGCCTCATGAATTATAAAAGGGGAGAAGGAGTAGGAGAACCCGCAGCAGAACCTGACGAGCGAAAATTACAGAAAGCGAGCCGACGAAGCGGCCGGCTGAAATTGAGCGAGCAGGAGAGAAGGATCTGTTAAACGTCCTGATCTGAAGACAAAAGCTTTATTTGAAAAAATAAGACTCAAACCTGCTCAGCAAGATGTCCTTCCTTGATGGTCCGTAGAACCCGCACGACGACAGCAAGCGACTGTCACATGTTTTACTCAATATATGGCATCGAATCTCAGCAACAAGCTGTAATATCTTACTGAGATCATTTAGTACCAAAACCTTTAAAACAAGTAAAACACTCTACCATAACATTTGCTTAGTGAGAAAAATGTCTCCCGGCTGGCCTGGGAACGCTTCGGGATCCCCCAGGAAGAGCTAGACGTAGTGGTTGGGGCGAGGGAAGTCTGGGGTTCCCCGCTTAGGCTGCTGCCCCCGCGACCCGACCTCGGATAAGCGGAAGAAGATGATGAAGGATCTTATCAGACAGAAATTTGAGATATTTCATTTTACTTAAATTTCACTTTTCGCAGTGTAGGGCCGCACAAAGGTTAAAGGCCTACTGAAAGCCACTACTACCGACCACACAGTCTGATAGTTTATATATCAATGATGAAATATTAACATTGCAACACATGCCAATACGGCCTTTTTAGTTTACTAAATTGCAATTTAAAATTTCGTGCAAAGTTTCCTGTTGAAAATGTCGCGGAATGATGACGCGTGTTTGTGACGTTATTGGTTGGCGGGGAAATATTAGCCCAGCACCACTTACGGCTAAAAGTCGTCTCTTTTCATCGCGCAATTACACAGTATTTTGGACATCTGTGTTGCTGAATCTTTTGCAATATGTTCAATTAATAAAGGAGACGTCAAAGAAGAATGCTGTTGGTGGATCGCAGCTGCCTTTAGCAAGCGAAACACAGCCGGTGTTTCTTTGTTTGTTGTGAAGCTTTAACACTGAGCGGTCAAGCGAACATGTTTCTCTACGTCAACCAGCAAGTTTTGGGAAGGGAAAATTGTGATATTAAGTCGGCTCTTACCGGAGACTTGAGTGGATTACGCGACCTCATCCTGCAGCTCAAAAAGGCAGCTGTGATCTTGGCTCCTCGGCCTCTCTCAGAGACACTGGCGTTCACCGCAGCCATCCGACTTTCAGGTATGACTTCATAATCTCACTAAAATACTACTAACACAATAAGCAGATAAGGGATTTTCCAGAATTATCTTAGTAAGTAAATGTGTCTAATTACATCTGAAACCCTCCCATGGAGCCGTCGCCTTTTTGTTTTTTTTGTGCTTCACTCTAACTTTCCTCATCCACGAATCTTTCATCCTCGCTCAAATTAATGGGGAAATTGTCGCTTTCTCGGTCCGAATTGCTCGTACTGCTGGTGGCTCACATTAAAAACAATGTGAGGAGCCCTCACAACGGTGACGTCACGCGCACATCGTCTGCTACTTCCAGTACAGGCAAGGTTCTTTTTATTAGCGACCAAAAGTTGCGACCTTTATCGTGGATGTTCTCTACTAAATCCCTTCAGCAAAAATATGGCAATATCACGAAATGATCAAGTATGACACATAGAATGGACCTGCTATCCCCGTTTAATAAAAAAAAAATCTCATTTCAGTAGGCCTTTAATAATACTCTGGATAGCTCTTCTGGACATAAAATGTTCTCATTACCCTGCGGAATAAGCCACTAACCTCCACACACACACACACACATATATTCCCCCAACACTGTGGCCTACTGCGCTGCCCTGGTGACGCCATCCATGAGTCATCGCCCCCGTCCGACCGGCTTTCACACTCCCGCACCAGGACACGGCCGGCCGCCCCTAAAAACCGAACATCCAGGAGCTTTGTGGCAAAAATATCCAACTGCTTGTGTGCTCCACGGTCATTTACAGTGGGGCAAAAAAGTATTTAGTCAGCCACCGATTGTGCAAGTTCTCCCACTTAAAATGATGACAGAGGTCTGTAATTTTCATCATAGGTACACTTCAACTGTGAGAGACAGAATGTGGAAAAAAATCCAGGAATTCACATTGTAGAAATTTTAAAGAATTTATTTGTAAATGATGGTGGAAAATAAGTATTTGGTCAACCATTCAAAGCTCTCACTGATGGAAGGAGGTTTTGGCTCAAAATGTCATTCATTCTTTCCTTAACACAGCCCCAAAGCGTGATGTTTCCATCCCCATGCATCACAGTAGGTATGATGTTCTTGGGATGCAACTCAGTATTCTTCTTCCTCCAAACCGGACGAGTTGAGTTTATACTAAAATGGATACATGGATGATACAGCAGAGGATTGGGAGAATGTCATGTGGTCAGATGAAACCAAAATAGAACTTTGTGGTATAAACTCAACTCGTCATGTTTGGAAGAGGAAGAATACTAAGTTGCATCCCAAGAACACCATACCTACTGTGAAGCATGGGGGTGGAAACCTCATGCATTGGGGCTGTTTTTCTGCTAAGGGGACAGGACGATTGATCCGTGTTAAGGAAAGAATGAATGGGGCCATGTATCGTGAAATTTTGAGCCAAAACCTCCTTCCATCAGTGAGAGCTTTGAATGGTTGACCAAATACTTATTTTCCACCATAATTTACTAATAAATTCTTTAACATTCCTACAATGTGAAATCCTGGATTTTTTTCTCACATTCTGTCTCTCACAGTTGAAGTGTACCTATGATGAAAATTACAGACCTCTGTCATCATTTTAAGTGGGAGAACTTGCACAATCGGTGGCTGACTAAATACTTTTTTGCCCCACTGTTGCATCGTGACGTCTGGATGTTGCGTGACAGTATGGTGGGGGGGGGTCACAACTGAAGGAAGACTCATAAAGAGAATACAAATCTGGGACGCGGTGAAAAGGTTAGCCGCCATCTGAAAATGGCTAAGAAACAGCAGCGAGTGATGCCTGAGGATCGTGGAAGGGCTCCATCGCTGCGGTCGCATTTGAATGTTTCTCGGCCCCCTACCGAGACAAATGAGATTCATCCCCTCGGTTAGGGAAGCAAATGCGACGCATAATAAGCGTTTTCCTCTGCGTGGCGGCGAGACGCTCCATTAGCCAGGCGAAGCGAAAACGCATCAGAAAACCAATCCCCGTTTTGAGGGAATCAAAATAAACACTGCTGGTGACGGCAACAGGGGGAGCGGCGTCGAGTTCATGCAGATTATTCCCGGGGATGCCAGGATCTTTGAAAAGCAGACAATGCAGCATCTTTGGATTTAGAAAGGATGCAGGTTTGAACGCAATTTTAGTAAAATGCAAGAGCCTGAGGTCGTTCATTTAGGAACAGTTCTTACTGAATCATCATACTTAACCAGATCTGGGCAAATTAGATTTTTCAATCCGGCCCGCCGGACATTCCCAAATCATTTTTTTTTTTTTTAGATCTTTAAGATGAAAACTTGTCAGGTTCAAACACTGATGACATCTATTAAACAAGACAAGAAGCAAGGAATCATGCAGAGGCAGAGTTCTATTTAGCTCATGAGAACGCATGGCGCTGCACAGTCTTGCCCTACGCTCTAAAATTCAGCTCCCGCCACACTCTTTTTATTCAGAGTTCTATAGTCAACATCACTGAGGCCGCCTCTATAAGGAGTGGTCACATATATTATGCAAAGTTGGTCCAGAACGCACAGTACGTGACGGAATGGGCTGGGGGGCCTTGTGTCCCTGCTTTGTCTGCGTGTTGTCATCTTATCTTCGTTGCGGTCCTTGAAGCTTTCGTCAGTCTACCCCAGGGCAGCTGTGGCTACTGATGTAGCTTACCACCACTAGGTGTGAATGAATGAGTCCCACTTCTTTGTGAGCGCTTTGAGTGTTTAGAAAAGCGCGATGTAAATCTACGTTTTTTTGTTTTGTTTTTTGAAGTCCTTAGCTGTTAGCGGGCTAAAACAAAGATAACATCTGTGGCTGAGGCCACCCATCAGACAAGAAGTTTTGTCCTTGCATGGATTAGAAAAAGTCTAACTTGAGCACAAGAGCTAATAACTAAAGCAACAGACTTTAAGCATACTTTTTCTGAAGGAACTCTCCTGAAGGAATAAATAAAGTACTATCTATCTATCTATCTACTAAAGTTAGTGTGATCATATATATACTGTGTATATATATATACTGTGTGTGTGTGTGTGTGTGTGTGTGTGTATATATATATATATATATATATATATATATATATATATATATTAGGGGTGGGCAAATTAATGCGTTAATTACGAGTTAACTCATCAACCAATAATGCCGACAATTATTTTATCGCACAATTGCGTATGTTTTTTACATGCTTTTATTTAGTTAACACCTTTTCTTAACAAGATGGCTCTTGGTAAAGATGGAACATTTGGCAAAAATACCGGACAATTCTGCAAATTTCATGGCTGGCTTACAGCGTGATCACTCCGGGATCACTTACGACCGCCAGACAATTCTGGATGTGGATGGATCGGGCCGTTTCGGACTGAAAGACGCGTGCTTGCTAGACCGGCTAGCTAGCATGGGAATATTTTGCCGGCTACATCCAGCGGCCTGTGAAGCAGCGGAGTATATGTGTTGTCCGTCTATTTATCAATACTGCAGACGAGGAGTGTTGGCTGAGTTCTTAACGTTTGCTTTCAGAGCGTGCATTACACAACATACAAGATGCCATCATGGCGACACAACCTATACCGGGCTACCGCGCATGTTCGTCACTCCTGTTGCATGCTGGGTAGGGTAGTTATTTCTTTCCCTGGCTCATAACATCACAATATAGTACCATGTATATGCATTCAGTTTATCAAAGCACCAAGCAAACAATCGGAAAATTCCCATCATATCAATTCCTAGATATGGTCATAATTATTTTAAGTGCACTACGCAGAATAAACACAACATTATTAATATTGTTACTACGGATAATTTGATCAAAAATTCCCTAAAACAGCCCACTACTTATAATACAGGTTTTTTAAACATAAGATCCCTGATAAAAAAAAAATGTTTCTGCTGTTACCTCAGAAATTGCCTGTTCGGATGTTATGATTGTGGCTCAGAGATTTGTATGTAGATTATATTTATTTTCCATAACAAACAGGATAACTTAAATACCCTGGCAGTGGAAATAAGCTTAAATGTTTGTATTTACATTTTTTGAGTTGATTTTCATAAAATATGCTATTTAACTGCTACTGTTTAACAAGGACTGATTTAAATTGTGTTTGCACAACAAATGTTTTGGCGCTTTTGTTCATGTGGGAGAATATTCCAATAAAGGTGCATTACACACTACTTTTGAATTCATTATTGGGCTTCGCGTATACAATGCAGTTAATCGCGATTAATCGGAGAAATAGTGCAATTAACTTCGATTAAAATTTTTAATCGTTTCCCAGCCCTAATATATATATATATATATATATATATATATATATATATATATATATATATATATATATATATATATATATATATATATATATATATATCCATCCATCCATTTCCTACCGCTTACTCCCTTTTGGGGTCGCGGGGGGCGCTGCCGCCTATCTCAGCTACAATCTTGTGTGTGTATATATATATATATATATATATATATATATATACTGTGTATGTGTGTGTATATATATATATATATACATAATTATTCTAACAAAGTGGTTTTCTGAAGTGTTCCTGAGCCCATGTGGTGATATCCTTTAGAGATTGATGTCGGTTTTTGATACAGTGCCGTCTGAGGGATAGAAGGTCACAGTCGTTCATTGCTGATTTGCCGCCATGCCGCTTACGCGGAGTGATTTCTCCAGATTCTCTGAACCTTTTGATGATATTATGGACCGTACGTGCTGAATGTCCACTTTGATGATTTTCGGACCCAGAGAAGCCGGCGGCGTTTCTGGATGTTGTTGATAAATGGCTTTCGCTTTGCCAATAAGAGTTTTAACTTGCACTTACAGATGTAGCTACAAACTGTATTTAGTGACAGTGGTTTTCTGAAGTGTTCCTCAGCCCATGTGGCGATATCCTTTAGAGATTGATGTAGGTTTTTGATACAGTCTGAGTGATCGAAGGTCACGTTCATTCAATGCTGGTTTCCCGCCATGCCGCTTACGTGGAGTGATTTCTCCAGATTCTCCGAACCTTTTGATGATATTATGGACCGTAGATGTTGAATTCCCTAAATTTCTTGCAATTGCACTTTGAGAAACGTTGTTCTTAAATTGTTCGACTGTTTGCTCATGCATTTGTGGACAAAGGGGTGTACCTCGCCCCATCCTTTCTTGTGAAAGACTGAGCATTTTTTGGGAAGCTGTTTTTATACCCAATCATGGCACCCACCTGTTCCCAATTAGCCTGCACACCTGCGGGATGTTCCAAATAAGTGTTTGATGGGCATTCCTCAACTTTATCAGTTTTTTTGCCACTTTTCCCATCTTTTTGTCACGTGTTGCTGGCATCAAATTCTAAAGTTAATGATTATTTGCTTTAAAAAAAAATGTTTATCAGTTTGAGCATCAAATATGTTGTCTTTGTAGCATATTCAACTGAATGGGTTGAAAATGATTTGCAAATCATAGTATTCCGTTTATATTTACATCGAACACAATTCCCCAACTCATATGGAAACGGAGTTTTTAATTCTTTCTCCATTTGTTACCAGAATGGCACCTTCTCTCTCTCGTAGTACCACTCGCAATGCGCCGTTAGCATCACAGCTAATGTTACCCATGTAGCTACCAGTCTGCTCAAGGAGGGCGTGTGTAAGAAGGTGCGCTTGTTTTATGTCTCTGCAAGGAGAGACAGGAAAGAGTGTGAACAGCCTGTAGTGTAAATTCCCGCAGCCAAAAGCAACTGTGTGAGAACTTATACTCGAATATCACGATATAGTCATTTTCTATGTTGCACAGAGACAAATCGAGTATATCGATATATCGCCCAGTCCTACTCGTTACTATGGTAATCTAATTAGTTATTACGGTAATCAAAGTCACAGCAGCTCAGACGAGGCACTAAGTGACGTTCATATGTTGTCAATATTCAGTGTTTTATCCTTCATTGTTAATATTGGAAATCCTACATTCTTTATTTTTATGTACATTCTGGGTGTCACATTCAGTAAAAAAAAAAAATCAGACGGTCTGTCATTTTTAGCATTCAATTACCTCACATTATTGTGAGGTTTTGTTTTAGTGTTCCCAAAAATAGATATACCGGCCCCCAGACACATTTTTTTTTTCTCAAAATTTGGCCCCTAAGTCAAAATAATTGCCCAGGCCTGTACTAAAATATTCACTTTAAATGTCGATGGCACTACTCAGCTGTTGGTGTGAAACTATATGGTGGCATTAATGCTGACTAAACAGTTTCTTACTGCTATCCCAACACTGGTTGTGTTTCTGCTGTGTAATACAACGTTCCCTCGGCTCACTTACTTCGGTCTCAGTACGTTTCGGATTTTAGAGTACCGTTCAGTATACAGTAGTACCCCGTGTTTGGAGAATTAGAATTGATTATAGTTACTTGTTATTTAGCCAAAAAAGTAATTGAATTAGTAACGGAATTGCTCTCTATATAATAAATATATAATATACATATACATGATAAATATAGTATTAATACTAATACATTTAATTAATTACAATAGGAACTAATTGTGTAACTTAAAACATTTATTAAAAATCTGGCATACCGTATACAGTTGAAAGAGGTTTCATGAAAGTTGAGTGCGTGCGAGCGTGTTTCTCTTTTAAAGCGTTGCCAGTTGCTAAGTGACGTGTGACATCAGCGAGAGTGCCAGGCAGAGTAGCATTAGCTCAGCTGTGTTTTGTTAGCTCTTGTGATACAGCGGATCCGTTGAATCTTTTTACTGCGTTGTCACATTTGGTCAGTAAAGGGACTGAACGTGCTTCGACAGCTGTCTTGTCTCCTTGTCCGCAAACGGAGTATTGTATGACTGCAAGCTTGTCACTTCAATCATTGATTAGTTTTTTGGTATTCCCAGGTAGTGGTAGTGTGTATGTGTTTGTGTGGTTTGCTGTGTGATGTTGCCTTCTTCTATGCGGTAGAAATGGATGGATGGGGACTTAATTGTGGTGCTAGTTGCTGCTTTCAATAGTAAAGACATTTCATATATTGGAACATTTTTCAACCGTTTCAAACAATTCCAACACCAACCTATTCATATCATCTAGGACAATTGTGGTATGATCTTTTTGTTTTATTCCCGGTTTTCCCGAAATTCCCAAATTTCTAAAACAAAAAAAAACTTCCCATTTAAATGAATGGACTTATTCATATTTATACAATGGTCAAAATTCTGACGTCTCTCCTCAATTGAGCCAAATTTGATTCTGTCTCTGTTGAATTATTTGCTTCTTCTGACATTCCCAATAAAGACATTGAAGTGACCAACTCAAACAAACAAACTCAAGTCATAGAAAAATTTCTTAAGCGCAAAAAATATAACTAAAGTGGTGAAGCTGTATTTTCATTTTTTTTAACAGTTTAGTTAAGAATCATAATTATTAATTTAGTTTATTTTAGCGCAACATATGTCAGTTGTTTATATTTCTAACATAAGCCCTAACTATTTTTCTTTTTGTTAAATAAATAATAATCTCTGTGATTAACACATGCTTCCATATCCTTTGACAATTTTCTGAACTGTATGTAAGTCTGAGGAAAATATTATAATCAACAGTAAAATGACTAATTCAGTGTCAATATTTCAGTGGGTCCCCAGGTCAAGTCAAGTCCTTGTTAGAATAATTGTATCTAAGTTATCACAAAACTTTGTGTTGCCATGAGTTCCCGGCGAGAAGACAAAAGCTATCTTTGAACCTACCAAGCAAAAGGCTTGTAAAACTCTACTGTGTAGGATGGGAAGCAACATGAAGATTGTCTGTTACTTTCATGTATTGTAATCAACAGACAGATATTGTCTTGAACAAAGAACTACAAAGCTAAATGGAAGCAGGATCCGGCTCCCCTCTAGGGACCTCTTTGAACTCTTTTACATTTTATTTGAACTTTTTGTAATCAAAGGCAATGGCTGTTTACGACCCCCTCCCTTAGAAACAACTGTTGCCATGTAATCAGGGAAAGTCCAAATAAAAGAGGAGGCGTACAATTTTTCGCCAGAGTGTGATGGAGACTGTACAAGCGTACAGCCCAGACGTCTCTTCTCAATTGAGCCAAATTTGATTCCGTCTCTGTTGAATTCTTTGCTTCTTCTGACATTCTCAATAAAGACATTGAAGTGACCAACTCAAACAAACAAACTTAAGTCATAGAAACATTTCTTAAGCGCAAAAAATATGACTAAAGTGGTGAAGCGGTATTTTCATTTTTTTTAACAGTTTAGTTAAGAAACATAATTATTAATTTAGTTGTTTGTTTTTCTAACTAAAGCCCTAACTTTTTTTTTTTTGTTAAATAAATAATAATCTCTGTGATTAACACATGCTTCCGTATCCTTTGACAAGTTTGTGAACTGTATGTAAGTCTGAGGAAAATATTATAATCAACAGTAAAATGACTAATTCAGTGTCAATATTTCAGTGGGTCCCCAGGTCAAGTCAAGTCAATTTTATTTATATAGCACGTTTACAACAACTTTTAAATTGAACCAAATTGCTTTATAGGTTAAAAAAAAAACCCATAGAGCAACAGAAACAGAAAACAAATAAATAACAAACAATGAATAAGTTGAACAAAATAGTACAAAAAGCAATACGGTAAAAGGGGTCAAATAAAAAGTGCAACAAATAGATACATAAAACTAAAGGGAAGGGTTGGGGGGGTAGGACCAGAAAATGGTGGCCTAGTGGGCAGGCTCAGCTCAGGTCAAAGACCAGCGAGAAGAAGTAGGTCTTAAGAAGGGTTTTAAAAACCCCCAGGCTCTGGGCTGACCTAATGTGGAGAGAAAGGCTGTTCCAGAGCTTAGGGGAAGCAATGGAAAAGGCTCTGAAGGTCCCCCTGAAGTGGAAAAGTTGGGGCCCGAGGTCAAAAAAATGGAAGAACCCTAAAGCTCTGCTGGCCAACACATCCAAGATGTCATCAAAGGATTTTCAGTTGTCGAGGCAACAAGCTGTCGGTGTGCTAAGAAGTGACGTCTTTGACCGCGACACACTCACCTTAATGGGGACACCTGTAGTTGAGATCCAAAATGAGAAAGAGGTGTCATGCGGCGTGCAATAGTGTCATGACGCAGGACGAAAAAAAAACCCAATGTATGACTCAATGTGGCATCTCACCTCTGAGGGGGGGGACTTGCGAAGAGGTGACAAAGATAGACCGGAGCAAGAAGGCGGGAGACTGTAAATCCGAGCAACAGGCGTTGGACAAGTGAGGACGGCCTTAACTAACGCATGTTCACTCTCTCATTCCAGCTGTCAGACTGATAGTAAACACCAATAATCATGGCTGCAAGTGTGCGAGAGACTGTTAATGCGTCACTCTCTGGGTCTTTAAGCGGATTGGACATGCTGCTGGAACATGGCTCCCAATCTCACGACGCGATTGGTTACGCCGCGCCAGCGATCAATAATATCCGTCGCTGGGTGTGCGATTTCAAATCACCAAACGCCCGACCGACGTCCTGGGTTTTTCGGAATTACGTTGCGCTATCAAAGTTATGGGAGATCCGTTTCCAGTGGGGGTTGGTCTCCTATCTTGTTTGTGACTTTCACGGACAGGATTTCAAGGCAGAGTCTGTCAGAGTTATTTGATGACGAACCCCAAGATGCAGAGATGGAGGCAGGCATGGAATGAGAAAACATGATTTAAGTACATACTAAGACAAAAACAAAACCAAAAGGGTACAAACACCAAGCGCGCACGTGGCGGATAATCAAACGAAAGGAGCTAGCCTGGGAGCTAGAAAATAACAAACAGGAGCTTAGCGTGGAAGCCAGTGGGTAGCGAACAGGCAAGCAGAAGTTGTACTTGTATAATAAAAAATACAACGGAAGCAGGGAACAAAAAACAGTAAGCTACAAACATCAACTGAATATAGCTTACCGCTACGCTGCAAAGACAAGGTACGACACGACAGGCGCGATAACACATCACGAGCGCGCCTATACATGACATCGACAAGACAATACGATGATCCAGCAACTGACACAGGACAAAGGAGGTACAAATAGGAGCCGGCTGATTGGCAACAGTTGTGGCCAGATGCCAATCAGCCACAGCTGAAGGGGAGCACAGCACTCAGGGAACAAGACAGGAAGCTGAAAAATTAAGAGCACTAGACAGGAACTAAAAGACAGGAAATACTAAACACAGGAAACAGATAAATGCAGAGAAAAAACTAAAACAAAGTCAAACTGTCAGGGGCAAGCCTGACAGAGTCGTGACCATGGTGTAGAGGGTATACGTCTCGGGGGGGCTAAAGGTGGTGTCACTGCTTTTTGCAGACAATGTTGTCCAGATGGCACCTTCGGTTTATGGCCTTCAGCTCTCACTGGATCGGTTCAGCGACTGGAATGAGGGATCAGCATCTCCAAATCTCAGGCCATGGTTCTCAGCAGGAAACCGATGGTTTGTACAGTCCAGGTAGAGAACGAGACTCTGTCCCAGGTGCAGGAGTTTAAGTATCTCGGGGTCTTGTTCACAAGTGAGGGAAGGATGGAGAAGGAAATCAGCCGGAGAATCGGAGCAGCCGGGGCAGTATTGCAGTCTCTCTGCCGCACTGCTGAGCCAGAAGGCAAAGCTCTTGGTCTACCAAGCTATCTACATTCCTACTCTCACCTATGGTCATGAAGTGTGGGTCATGACCGAAAGAGTAAGATTGCGGATACAAATGAGTTTTCTCAGAAGGGTGGCTGGCACCTCCCTTGGAGATAGGGTGAGAAGTTCAGTCCCCCAAGAGAGACTCATAGTAGAGCCACTGCTCCTTCGCTTGGAAAGAAGCCAGCTTAGGTGGCTCGTGCAGATGCCTCACGAGCGTCTCCCTAGGGAGGTCCTCGTTGCACGTCCCACTGGGAGGATACCCCGCGGCAGGCCAAGGACCAGATGGGGGGATTACATCTCCTCTCTGGCCTGGGAACACTTTGGAACCCCAGGAGGAAGTTGCTAATGTTGCTCTGGAGAGGGAAGTCGGGGGGTCTCTGCTGGAGCTGTTGTCCCCGCGACCCGATTCCGGATAAGCAGTTGAAGATGGATGGATGGATTGGTTGCCATGTTTTTCCGGACCATAGGGGGCACCGGATTATAAGGGGCACTGCCAATGAGAGGGTCCATTCAGGTCTATATTCGTACAAAAGGCACATTAAAGGGGTCCTATTGAGATTTTTTTTTCTATATGTAAAACAGTTCTTTGTGGTCAACACCAGTGTTTTTTGACCACTCACATGCCGTGAGATACAGTCTGGTGTGCCGTGGGAGATTATCTAGTTTCACCTATTTGGGTTCAAAATATCTGCGATGAGGTGTCGACTTGTCCAGGGTGTACCCCGCCTACCGCCCGAATGTAGCTAAGATAAGCCCCCCCCCCGCAACCCCAAAAGGGACAAGCGGTAGGAAATGGATGGATGGATGGGTTAAAAATATTTTTTGCAAACCAGTAATTATAGTCTATAAATGATGTGTCCGTGTTGTCTAGAGGTCAACAGAGTAACAGTGTAATACTCTTCCATATCTGTAGGTGGCAGCCGGTAGCTAATTGCTTTGTAGCAGGAAACAGCGGTAGGCAGGGTGCAGGTAAAAAAGTGTCTAATTCTTAAAGCAAAAATAAACAAAAGGTGTGTGCCTCTAAATAAAGGCATTGAAGCTTAAGGAAGGCTATGCAGAATGAGACAAACTGAACTGGCAACAAAGTAAACAAAAACAGAATGCTGGACGACAGCAAAGACTTACTGTGGAGCAAAGATGGCGTCCATGAAGTACACCCGAACATGACGTGACAATCAACAAAGAAGAATATAAACAACTGAATTATTCTTGATTGCTAAAACAAAGTAGATGTAAATATACAAGGAATACAATGATTTGCAAATCCTTTTCAACACATATTCAATTGAATGCACTACAAAGACAAGATATTTGATGTTCAAACTCATAAAGTTTATTCATTTATTTTTTACTAATAATAATCTCCTTAGGAGTTTGACAGCTAGAGTCAAACTCGTTTGCACTTGCACTTGCATGGCTTAATCTTTGAGACAAGCATATGCTACTGGCAGGATCAACCAGGTAGACTGGCTGCAACACGTGCCAAAGTAGTTGGGAAAGGGCATGTTCACCACTGTGTTACATCACCTTTTCTTTTAACAACACTCAATAAACGTTTGGGAACTGAGGAAACTGTCGAAGCTTTGAAATTGGAATTCTTTCCCATTCTTGTTTTATGTAGAGCTTCAGTCGTTCAACAGTCCGGGGTCTCCGTTGTCGTATTTTACGCTTCATAATGCACCACACATTTTCGATGGGAGACAGGTCTGGACTGCGGGCGGGCCAGGAAAGTACCCGCACTCTTTTTTTACGAACCCACGCTGTTGTAACACGTGCTGAATGTGGCTTGGCAGTGTCTTGCTGAAATAAGCAGGGGCGTCCATGAAAAAGACAGCAATTAGATGGCAAAACCTGTATGTACCTTTCAGCATTAATGGTGCCTTCACAGATGTGTAAGTTACCCATACCTTGGGCACTAATGCACCCCCATACCATCACAGATGCTGGCTTTTGAACTTTGCGTCGATAACTGTCTGGATGGTTCGCTTCCCCTTTGATCCGGATGACACGATGTAGAATATTTCCAAAAACAATTTGAAATGTGGACTCGTCAGACCACAGAACACTTTTCCACTTTGCATCAGTCCATCTTAGATGATCTCGGGCCCAGAGAAGCCGCCAGTGGCGTTTCTGGATGTTGTTGATAAATGGCTTTCGCTTTGCATAGTAGAGCTTTAACTTGCACTTACAGATGGAGCGACAAACTTTATTTAGTGACAGTGGTTTTCTGAAGTGTTCCTGTGCCCATGCGGTGATATCCTTCAGAGATTGATGTCGGTTTTTGATACAGTGCCATCTGAGGGAATGAAGGTCAAGGTCATTCAATGTTGGTTTCCGGCCATGCCGCTTATGTGGAGTGATTTCTCCAGATTCTCTGAACCTTTTGATGATATTATGGAGCGTAGACGTAAATTTCTTGCAATTGCACTTTGAGAAACGTTGTTCTTAAACTGTTTGACTATTTGCTCACGCAGTTGGGGACAAAGGGGTGTACCTCGCCCCATCCTTTCTTGTGAAAGACTGAGCATTTTTTGGGAAGCTGTTTTTACCTCCAATCATGGCACCCACCTGCTCCCAATTAACCTGTACACCTGTGGGATGTTCCAAATAAGAGTTTGATGAGCATTCCTCAACTTTATCAGTATTTATTGCCACCTTTCCCAACTTCTTTGTCCCGTGTTGCTGGCATCAAATTCTAAAGTTAATGATTATTTGAAAAAAAAAATGTTTATCAGTTTGAACATCAAATATGTTGTCTTTGTAGCATATTCAACTGAATATGGGTTGAAAAGGATTTGCAAATCATTGTATTCCGTTTATATTTACATCTAACACAATTTCCCATCTCATATTGAAACGGGGTTTGTATTTTGGTAGCTCGTCCGGATTTGTTGGTGTTTTTCCTGTGGCTGCTTCACTTTTGTCCCAGCGCATTTCCTCTCACCTGTTAAGACTATTTAAGTCGAGGCTGTCAGGTTCAAACACTGATGACATCTATTAAACAGGACAAGAAGCAAAGAATCAAACAGAGACAGAATTCAATTTGGCTCTGTGAGGAGAAACGTGTACATCTGTACACTTGGAGAGTGTCATCGCGCTCTGCCAAAAGATTGCATGCCTCTTTCTTTTATTTGGACTTTCACTGACCACATGGCAACAGCTGCTTCCAAAGGGACGGGGTCGTGAACAGCCATCGCCTTTGATTACAAAACAGTTCAAAAGAAAAGGTTGGTTCAAAAAATAGGTCGTAAAAGAGGTCGCCAAAGAGTTAAAATAAAGAGGTTCGTAAAAGAATTCAAAAAAGCGGTGCCTGGAGGGGAGTCAGGCCCTGCTTCCTCTCCGCTTTGTAGTTCTTGGGTCACGACAATATCTTTCTGTTGATTACATTACATGAAAGAAACAGCACACCTTCATGTTGCTTTCCATTGTACAGAGTGGAGTTTTACAAGCCTTTTGCTTGGTAGGTTCAAAATTATGTTTTTTTCTTTATTGCTGGGAACTCTTCAACACACAGTTTTTGTGATAACTTAGATCAAATCATTCTAACAGATCCTTTTTCTACCTTGGTTGGACATTGTTTGTTGATGCTGCTGTTATCTGGTGACAACAGACAATCTTTGTCATGATGCGCTTCAGTACGCTCCTACTTTGTGGACGCCATCTGCTGCGCATTTCATAGGAAGTGTTTTTTGCTGTGTTCCAGCATTTATTTATTTATTTTTTGTCAGTCATAGTCTGGCCGGTTAGAGCACTTCCCTTCTGCTCTAGCCTTTTTGTTTTTCTTTAATAAATACCCTTTTTTACTTTACGCTGCTACCTCGTACATCTTCATTCCTAAAATCGCAACAGTGACGCACCGTTTATCATCGCTTGACACCCTAAGCTTCGATTGCTCCTTAGCGGCACTTGGCTTTTGTTTATTTTGTTTTAAGTATCGTATACCTTTTTACCTGCACCTTGTTCACCCTTTGGGAGGTGAGGGGAGCAGTGAGCGGCAAAGGTGGTCGCGCCCGGGAAATAATTTTTAATGATTTAATCCCCCAATTCTAACCCTTGATGCTGTGTGCCAAGCAGGGAGGTAATGGGTCCCATTTTTATAGTCTTTGGTATGACTCGGCCGGGGTTTGAACTCGCGACCTACCGATCTCAGGGCGGACACTCTGAATATATTTGGGGCGGGATAGCTCGGTTGGTAGAGGGGCCGTGCCAGCAACTTTAGGGTTGCAGGTTCGATTCCCGCTTCCGCCATCCTAGTCACTGCCGTTGTGTCCTTGGGCAAGACACTTTACCCACCTGCTCCCAGTGCCACCCACACTGGTTTAAATGTAACTTAGATATTGGGTTTCACTATGTAAAGCGCTTTGAGTCACTAAAGAAAAGCGCTACATAAATATAATTCACTTCACTTCACTTATAAAGTATTTTTCAATTGTTGCTATTTTTAGAATATTTAAAAAAAAAATCTCACGTATCCCTTGGCATACCTTCAAGTACCCCCATTTGAGAACCACTGCTGTAGACCTTGCACCCGGCAACAATAGAAACTACAGTTTCATTGGAGTAATTACGGTTATTGTTCAATAAAGCCTGCTGCATTAACACCATATGTCTCATGCTGTTTATAAGCCAGCTTAAAAGGAGCCAAACAAGTTCACAAGGCAGAAGGTGCGCCTACACGCTCATTATTATGACACTGGGCCTTTAACTGCAGGCAGCCAAGAGCTGGGGGAAAAAAAAAAAAAAAAAAAAAAAAAAAGGTGTCAATGTGACTGAAAATGATTAGCCGGCTAAAGCTGTAATTAAGTTGGAAAGTGGGCTAAAAAACATGTAGTGTGTTTCCTGTGTGTGTGCGCGTGTGTGTGTTTGCAATAACCTTCCTGCAAGTGGAAAAAGTACAACGGGCTGACAGAGGACAATCAATAGGATACCAATCAAATACCAGCCCAAGCCATGATCAGCTACAATTGTCTGTAAATGAATGGACGGTTGTCATGACAACGCACCGTCGCTGCCAGAAGGCAGCAGGGCAAGAAAAGGATGGAATTAGAGAATCGAGACCGACTCTTTCCCAACTGGGCCTGGTCCAGTTGACTTTCTGCTGCCCGGGTTTTATCAAGAGCAAACCACCGACGCCGGGTTCGGTGTTTTTAGTACACGAGCGGTAAAAGCATGCTGGTTCTGCACCGCGGTTATTGACGTCCCCCAACTATCATGATGGTATATAGTGACAACAATGAATGTGAATCTGTGTTGACTATTTAGCATCGCGGAGGCACTCCGTATTGGCGGGGACGACGCTACTTTCCTTTTTTCTAGTAGCTCCAGAAGTAGTAATATTGCGACACTGTGACTATTGTACTATTTGTCCATTAGTATTAATGTTTGCTTAATATCAATTTAAGAACATATTTTGCAGCTCAGGGCTGAGTCCAGATTGTTATTTACAAATATCGGCATGTGAAAACATCCCATGTAGTTTTTTATGGGGGGCTTGTCAAAAAATGAAATACAATACATATTTTTTTTATTATTTATCATTATTATGTATCATCATTTTTCCTTATTTTTGTGTTAAATTTAATTAAAACAATTATTTTGTTATTTTGATGAATTTTGTTTTCAATTTAATAAAAAAAATTTTTTTTCTATTATTCATTTTGTTTTGAAAACACATACAAAATAGTACTATCCATCTATCTAGCTATCAAAATGAAGACTATACTTACTTCTACAATACAATCACCGCTTCTGCCATCATATTCACTGCCGTTGTGTCCTTGGGCAAGACACTTTAAGCACCTGCTGTCATTGCCACCCACACTGGTTTGAATGTAGCTTGAATGTAGATAATGGGAGAAAATTGAGAGAAAACATAATTGACTAACTCACATGTTACAATTTTTATATCCATAAGAGTGGAACTTATTTACTCCCACCATGTATTCATAGATTAACTCTACCAAGCTTTCTTGTCATTATCTATACAATGATCAATTTACTGGTCTTATTTTAATATATGATTCATAATATATTTTTGTAACTTTGACACAAAAATACATACCTGTACATGTATAGGCATATACAAATATTAAATGATGGCAACACCAACAAATAATACATTATATATATATATATATATATATATATATATATATATATATATATATATATTAGTATATGTCTTAGTATATATATATATATATTAGTATATGTCTTAATTAGATTATCCAGAGAATAGTGCTCGATACTGTGGTAGAGCGCAATATATGTATGTGTGGGAAAAAAAAATCACAAAACTACTTCATCTCTACAGAACTGTTTCATGAGGGGTTTCCTCAATCATAAATCAAAAATCTCCTGATGATTGAGGGAACCCCTCATGAAACAATTCTGTAGAGATGAAGTAGTCTTGTGATTTTTTTTTCCCCACACACATATATATATATATATATATATATATATATATATATATATATATATATATCAGTATATATATATATATATATATCAGTATATATATATATATATATATCAGTATATGATGCAACTTTTCAAATGATCATGTCGAGATGATCTACCCCATCTTTGTGTGTGTGTGTGTGTGTGAAGTGTATGCATGTGTGTGTATATATATATATATATATATATATATATATATATACATATATATCATCAAAATGTGCATATCTGTATATACATGTGTATATAGGTGTGTGTATATATGTTTGTGTATACATATAAATTTGTATAATGTGTGTATATGAAATTATATATAGAAATATGTGTGTGTATGTATGTGTGTATGTATATATATATATATATATATATATATATATATATATATATATATATATATATATATATATATATATATATACTAGGGGTGTGGGAAAAAATCGATTCGAATACGAATCGAATCATTTACATTGTGCGATTCAGAATCAATTCTCATTTTAAAAAAATCAATTTATTAATTTTTTTTATTTACATTTTTTTTTTTTTAATCACTACACAGCAATACCATAACAATACAACACAATTCCAAAACCACACCTGACCCAGCAACACTCAGAACTGCAATAAACAGAGCAATTGAGAGAAGACACAAACACGACACAGAACAAACCAAAAGTAGTGAAACGAAAATGAATATTATCAACAACAGTATCAATATTAATTATAATTTCAGCATAGCAGTGATTAAAAATCCCTCATTTACATGATCATTAGACATTTATAAAAATAAAAATAAAGAACAATAGTGTCACAGTGGCTTACACTTGCATCGCATCTCATGAGCTTGACAACACACTGTGTCCAATGTTTTCACAAAGATAAAATAAGTCATATTTTTGGTTCGTTTAATAACTAAAACAAAATTACATTATTGCAATCAGTTGATAAAACATTGTCCTTTACAATCATAAAAGTCTTTTTTTTTTTAAATCTACTACTCTGCTTGCATGTCAGCAGACTGGGGTAGATCCTGCTGAAATCTTATGTATTGAATGAATACAGAATCCTTTTAAATCGGGAAAATATCGTTTTTGAATCGAGAATCGAATAAAAAAAAATCGATATTATCGAATCATGACCCAAAGAATCGATATTAAATCGAATCGTGGGACACCCAAAGATTCACAGCCCTAATATATACATATACATATATATATATATATATATATATATATATTGCTAAAACAGACCTTTTTTGTTCACATGTGAACAAAAAACAAGGTTACATTAAAAAAAAAAAAAAATGAATGTGCACAGCATGTAAGAGGGTGGATCGATCCATAAATTGCTGGTGTCGACAATAAAGGTAACATCAGTATACGCGCGACACCAGACTGATTAAGTAGATATTTAAATTATTTAAAAATATTTTTTTGTTTGTTTTAGTTCATGTCTACAAATTTGGGGAATAATTCCTTGGACACAGGAAGACAAAAAAAAAGCCTTTAAAAGCGGAGTAAATAGTAGTTTTCGATTTTGTGTAGGTATTGTGTACTATTCACTTTGTTTTGCTCCAACAATTATATGATATAAAAATAATTAGGAAGTAATTTTAAATGCTGTCAACATCACTCAAACTAAGTAAATAAATAAAAACAATTACAGTTAATGGATGTGATCGGTATTGGTAGTGACACCGCCACATGTGTTGTCGGCCGCACGCTCAAGACGGGGGACGCCGTGGCTCGGTTGGTAGAGGGTTCCAGGTTCGATCCCCGCTAGGGACTTTGGGCAAGACGCTTTACCCACCTGTCAACACCCACACTGGGTTTAAATGTAACTCAGATAATGCGGTTCACTATGTAAAGCCCTTTGAGTCACTAGAGAAAAGCGCTATATAAATGTAATTCACTTCACTCACGGGGAATGGGCAGCATAAATCCCTGATCGGAACGTCCCTAATTAACATCACTTTCACACACATTGTATCAGCATCCGTCCCCTGTGTGATAAAGCATGTGCCACGAGACAAAGATTCAATCATCTCACACACACACACACACACACACACACACACAAGACAGGATGACACACACATTACAGGCCTACAGAAATGAGATTTTCTTATTTAAACGGGGATAGCAGGTCCATTCTATGTGCCATACTTGATCATTTCGCGATATTGCCATATTTTTGCTGAAAGGATTTAGAAGAGAACATCCACGATAATGTTCGCAACTTTTGGTCGCTAATAAAAAAGCCTTGCCTTTACCGGAAGTAGCAGACGATGTGCGAGTGACGTCACGGGTTGTAGGGCTCCTCACATCTGAACATTGTTTATAACGTGAGCCTCCAGCAGCAAGAGCTATTCGGACCGAGAAAGCGACAATTTCCCTATTAATTTGAGCAAGGATGAAAAATTTGTGGATGAGGAAAGTTAGAGTGAAGCACTAAAAAAAGAAAGAAAAGGCGATGGCTCCAGGCAGCGGCAGTGGGAGCGTTTCAGATGTACTTAGATACATTTACTAGGATCATTCTGGAAAATCCCTTATCTGCTAATTGTGTTACTAGTATTTTAGTGAGATTGTAAAAGTCGGATGACTGCAGTGAACGCCAGTGTGTATGACAGAAGCCAAGGAGCCAAGATCACAGCTGCCTTGAGGTCGCATAATCCACTCAAGTCTTCGGTAAGAGCCGACTTAATATCACAATGTTCCCATCCAAAAACTTGCTGTTTGACGTAGAAAAAAATACGTTTGCTTGACCGCTCTGTGTTAAAGCTTCACAACAAACAAAGAAACACCGGCTGTGTTTCGGTTAGTAAAGGCAGCTGCAATCCACCAACAGCATTCTTCTTTGACGTCTCCATTATTAATTGAACAAATTGCAAAAGATTCAGCAACACACATGTCCAAAATACTGTGTAATTCTGCGATGAAAACAGACGACTTTTAGCCGTGTGTGGTGCTGGGCTGAAATGTCCGCTCCAACCAATAACGTCACAAGCACGCGTCAACATAAGCGTCATCATTCCGCAACGTCACGGCTTGTAGGGCTCCTCACATCCTCACATTATTTATAATAATAGCCTCCAGCAGCAAGAGCTATTTGGACAGAGAAAGCGACAATTTCCCTAATAATTTGAGCGAGGATGAAAGATTTGTGGATGAGGAAAGTTAGAGTGAAGCACTTAAAAAAAAAAGAAAAGGCGACGGCTCCAGGCGGCGGCAGTGGGAGCGTTTCGGATGTAATTAGACACATTTACTAGGATAATTCTGGAAAATCCCTTATCTGTTTATTGTGTCACTAGTATTTTAGTGAGATTGTAAAAGTCGGATGGCTGCGGTGAACGCCAGTGTGTATGACAGAAGCCGAGGAGCCAAGATCACAGCTGCCTTGAGGTCGCATAATCCACTCAAGTCTCCGGTAAGAACCGACTTAATATCACAATTTCGCAAAAACTTGCTGGTTGACGTAGAAAAAACCACGTTCGCTTGACCGCTCTGTTAAAGCTTCACAACAAACAAAGAAACACCGGCTGTGTTTCGCTTGCTAAAGGCAGCTGCAATCCACAAACAGCATTCTTCTTTGACGTCTCCATTATTAATTGAACAAATTGCAAAAGATTCACCAACACACATGTCCAAAATACTGTGTTATTCTGCGATGAAAACAGACGACTTTTATCCGTGTGTGGTGCTGGCATGAAATGTCCACTCCAACCAATAACGTCACAAGCACGCGTCAACATAAGCGTCATCATTCCGCGACGTCACGGGTTGTAGGGCTCCTCACATCCTCACATTATTTATAATCATAGCCTCCAGCAGTAAGAGCTATTCGGACCGAGAAAGCGACGATTTCCCTATTAATTTGAGCAAGGATGAAAAATGTGTGGATGAGGAAAGTTAGAGTGAAGCACTAAAAAAAGAAAGAAAAGGCGATGGCTCCAGGCAGCGGCAGTGGGAGCGTTTCAGATGTACTTAGATACATTTACTAGGATCATTCTGGAAAATCCCTTATCTGCTAATTGTGTTACTAGTATTTTAGTGAGTTTGTAAAAGTCGGATGACTGCAGTGAACGCCAGTGTGTATGACAGAAGCCAAGGAGCCAAGATCACAGCTGCCTTGAGGTCGCATAATCCACTCAAGTTTCCGGTAAGAACCGACTTAATATCACAATTTCGCAAAAACTTGTTAGTTGACGTAGAAAAAACACGTTCGCTTGACCGCTCTGTGTTAAAGCTTCAAAACAAACAAAGAAACACCGGCTGTGTTTCGGTTAATAAAGGCAGCTGCAATCCACCAACAGCATTCTTCTTTGACGTCTCCATTATTAATTGAACAAATTGCAAAAGATTCAGCAATACACATGTCCAAAATACTGTGTTATTCTGCGATGAAAAGAGACAACTTTTAGCCGTGTGTGGTGCTGGCCTGAAATGTCCACTCCAACCAATAACGTCACAGGCACGCGTCAACATAAGCGTCATCATTCCGCGACGTCACGGGTTGTAGGGCTCCTCACATCCTCACATTATTTATAATCATAGCCTCCAGCAGCAAGAGCTATTCGGACCGAGAAAGTGACAATTTCCCTAATAATTTGAGCGAGAATGAAAGATTTGTGGATGAGGAAAGTGAGAGTGAAGTACTAAAAAAAAAAAAAAAAAAGGCAGTGGGAGTGTTTCAGATGTAATTAGACACATTTACTAGGACAATTCTGGAAAATCCCTTATCTGCTCATTGTATTACTAGTATTTTAGTGAGATTGTAAAAGTCGGATGGCTGCGGTGAACGGCAGTGTGTCTGAGAGAAGCCGAGGAGCCAAGATCACAGCTGCCTTGAGGTCGCATAATCCACTCAAGAGCCGACTTAATATCAAAATTTTGCAAAAACTTGCTGGTTGACGTAGAAAAAAACACGTTCGCTTGACCGCTCTGTTAAAGCTTCACAACAAACAAAGAAACACCGGCTGTGTTTCGCTTGCTAAAGGCAGCTGCAATCCACCAACAGCATTCTTCTTTGACGTCTCCATTATTAATTGAACAAATTGTAAAAGATTCAGCCACACAGATGTCCAAAATACTGTGTAATTCTGCGATGGAAAGAGACGACTTTTAGCCGTGTGTGGAATTGGGCTGAAATGTCCTCTCCAACCAATAACGTCACAAGCACGCGTCAACATAAGCGTCATCATTCCGCGACGTCACGGGTTGTAGGGCTCCTCACATCCTCACATTATTTTAAATCATAGCCTCCAGCAGCAAGAGCTATTCGGACCGGGAAAGCGACAATTTCCCTAATAAGTTGAGCAAGGATGAAAGTTTCGTGGATGAGGAAAGTTAGAGTGAAGCACTTTGGAAAAAAAAAAAAAAAAAGGCGACGGCTTCAGGCGGCAGCAGTGGGAGTGTTTCAGATGTAATTACACACATTTACTAGGATAATTCTGGAAAATCCCTTATCTGCTTATTGTGTTACTAGTATTTTAGTGAGATTGTAAAAGTCGGATGGCTGCGGTGAACGCCAGTGTGTATGACAGAAGCCGAGGAGCCAAGATCACAGCTGCCTTGAGGTCGCATAATCCACTCAAGTCTCCGGTAAGAACCGACTTAATATCACAATTTCGCAAAAACTTGCTGGTTGACGTAGAAAAAACCACGTTCGCTTGACCGCTCTGTTAAAGCTTCACAACAAACAAAGAAACACCGGCTGTGTTTCGCTTGCTAAAGGCAGCTGCAATCCACAAACAGCATTCTTCTTTGACGTCTCCATTATTAATTGAACAAATTGCAAAAGATTCAGCAACACACATGTCCAAAATACTGTGTAATTCCGCGATGGAAAGAGACTACTTTTAGCCGTGTGTGGTGCTGGGCTGAAATGTCCGCTCCAACCAATAACGTCACAAGCACGCGTCAACATAAGCGTCATCATTCCGCGACGTCACGGCTTGTAGGGCTCCTCACATCCTCACATTATTTATAATCATAGCCTCCAGCAGCAAGAGCTATTCGGACCGAGAAAGCGACAATTTCCCTAATAATTTGTGCGAGAATGAAAGATTTGTGGATGAAGAAAGTTAGAGTGAAGCACTGAAAAAAAAAAAAGGCAGTGGGAGTGTTTCAGATGTAATTAG
Organism: Nerophis ophidion; assembly: GCF_033978795.1. NCBI lineage: Eukaryota > Metazoa > Chordata > Actinopteri > Syngnathiformes > Syngnathidae > Nerophis > Nerophis ophidion. The sequence continues at coordinate 19,298,958 of NC_084614.1, read as the reverse complement.
ACACATTTACTAGGATAATTCTGGAAATTCCCTTATCTGCTCATTGTGTTACTAGTATTTTAGTGAGATTGTAAAAGTCGGATGGCTGCGGTGAACGCCAGTGTGTCTGAGAGAAGCCGAGGAGCCAAGATCACAGCTGCCTTGAGGCCGCATAATCCACTCAAGAGCCGACTTAATATCACAATTTTGCAAAAATTTACTGGTTGACGTAGAAAAAAACAAGTTCGCTTGACCGCTCTGTTAAAGCTTCACAACAAGCAAAGAAACACCGGCTGTGTTTCGCTTGCTAAAGGCAGCTGCAATCCACAAACAGCTTTCTTCTTTGACGTCTCCATTATTAATTGAACAAATTGCAAAAGATTCAGCAACACAGATGTCCAAAATACTGTGTAATTATGCGATGTAAAGAGACGACTTTTAGCCGTGTGTGGAATTGGGCTGAAATGTCCGCTCCAACCAATAACGTCACAAACACGCGTCATCATTCCGCGACGTTTTCAACAGGACAACTGGCGGGAAATTTAAAATTGCAATTTAGTAAACTAAAAAGGCCGTATTGGCATGTGTTGCAATGTTAATATTTCATCATTGATATATAAACTATCAGACTGCGTGGTCGGTAGTAGTGGGTTTCAGTAGGCCTTTAACCATGAAGGACAGCTGAAGTTGTTGTAGTGGTCCGCCCATGTCACAGGGAGAACACACACACACACACACACACACACACACACACACACGTTCACATATCACACCGTAGAATATGGATCGATGGGTATTTCCATATGGAATCATGTAAGAAGGGAATTACTGGCGTCATTGCTTTAAGGAAAAGACCTGCGGCAAACGAGTGTTCAGTGCGTGCAAAACACCTGCAACACTTTTCTGCTCTGGAAATCAAGCTGATTTGGCCAACCACAAACACTTCGGTTTTACTAGAGTTATTTTTAAACATCTTACACCCAGGGTGTCTAAACCTTTTCCACTGAGGGCCGCACACTGAAAAATCAAAACCAAGCCGGGGCCATTTATTTAAAAAAAAAACAATCCAATGTATGTATAAAAAATATACATTTAGGCCTTCAGTCAGGCTTGATCCCGGGGACCCCAAAGGGTTTTGGTAAAAATAAAAATGTTAAAAATGTGTCGTTATTCAGAATTATTATTTTTATTATTATTCAAGATTTAAATCTTGGGTCTATCTGTCAATATGACGTTTTTAAAGATTTAAGTTGTATGCTCTTTTTGTCAAAGAAAACCATGTTTTCTTATGGAAAAAAAACATTATTTTTATTATTATTCAAGTTTTAAATCTTGGGTCTATCTGTCAATATGACGTTTTTAAAGATTTAAGTTGTATGCTCTTTTTGTCAAAGAAAACCATGTTTTCTTATGGGAAAAAAACCTTATTTTTATTATTATTCAAGTTTTAAATCTAGGGTCTATCTGTCAATATGACGTTTTTAAAGATTTAAGTTGTATGCTCTTTTTGTCAAAGAAAACCATGTTTTCTTATGGGAAAAAAACCTTATTTTTATTATTATTCAAGTTTTAAATCTAGGGTCTATCTGTCAATATGACGTTTTTAAAGATTTAAGTTGTATGCTCTTTTTGTCAAAGAAAACAATGTTTTCTTATGGAAAAAAACATTATTTTTATTATTATTCAAGTTTTAAATCTTGGGTCTATCTGTCAATATGACGTTTTTAAAGATTTAATTTGTATGCTCTTTTTGTCAAAAAAAACATGTTTTTTAATGGAAGAAAAACACATTATTTTTATTATTATTCAAGTTTTAAATCTAGGGTCTATCTGTCAATATGACGTTTTTAAAGATTTAAGTTGTATGCTCTTTTTGTCAAAGAAAACAATGTTTTCTTATGGAAAAAAACATTATTTTTATTATTATTCAAGTTTTAAATCTTGGGTCTATCTGTCAATATGACGTTTTTAAAGATGTAATTTGTATGCTCTTTTTGGGAGAGAAAACCATGTTTTCTTATGGAAAAAACACATTATTTTTATTATTATTCAAGTTTTAAATCTTGGGTCTATCTGTCAATATGACGTTTTTAAAGATTTAATTTGTATGCTCTTTTTGTCAAAAAAAACATGTTTTTTAATGGAAGAAAAACACATTATTTTTATTATTATTCAAGTTTTAAATCTTGGGTCCATCTGTCAATATGACGTTTTTAAAGATTTAAGTTGTATGCTCTTTTTGTGAGAGAAAACCATGTTTTCTTATGGAAAAAAAACACATTATTTTTATTATTATTCAAGTTTTAAATATTGGGTCCATCTGTCAATATGACGTTTTTAAAGATTTAAGTTGTATGCTCTTTTTGTCAAAGAAAACCATGTTTTCTTATGGGAAAAAAACCCACATTTTTTTTATTATTATTCAAGTTTTAAATCTTGGGTCTATCTGTCAATATGACGTTTTTTAAAGATTTAAGTTGTATGCTCTTTTTTGTCCAAAAAAAACATGTTTTTTAATGGAAAAAAAACACATTTTTATTATTATTCAAGTTTTATATCTTGGGTCCATCTGTCAATATGACGTTCTTAAAGATTTAAGTTGTATGCTCTTTTTGTCCAAAAAAAACATGTTTTTTAATGGGGAAAAACCGCATTATTTTTATTATTATTCAAGTTTTAAATCCTGGGTCTATCTGTCAATATGACGTTTTTAAAGATTTAAGTTGTATGCTCTTTTTGTGAGAGAAAACCATGTTTTCTTAAGGAAAAAAAAACACATTATTTTTTATTATTATTCAAGTTTTAAATCTTGGGTCTATCTGTCAATATGACGTTTTTAAAGATTTAAGTTGTATGCTCTTTTTGTGAGAGAAAACCATGTTTTCTTATGGAAAAAAAACACATTATTTTTATTATTCAAGTTTTAAATCTTGGGTCTATCTGTCAATATGACATTTTTAAAGATTTAAGTTGTATGCTCTTTTTGTCAAAGAAAACCATGGTTTCTTATGGAAAAAAAACACATTATTTTTATTATTATTCAAGTTTTAAATCTTGGGTCTATCTGTCAATATGACATTTTTAAAGATTTAAGTTGTATGCTCTTTTTGTCAAAGAAAACCATGGTTTCTTATGGAAAAAAAACACATTATTTTTATTATTATTCAAGTTTTAAATCTTGGGTCTATCTGTCAATATGACATTTTTAAAGATTTAAGTTGTATGCTCTTTTTGTCAAAGAAAACCATGGTTTCTTATGGGAAAAAAAACACATTATTTTTAATATTATTCAAGTTTTAAATCTTGGGTCTATCTGTCAATACGACGTTTTTAAAGATTTAAGTTGTATGCTCTTTTAGTGAGAGAAACCCATGTTTTCTTATGGGAAAAAAAAACACATTATTTTTATTATTATTCAAGTTTTAAATCTTGGGTCCATCTGTCAATATGACGTTTTTAAAGATTTAAATTGTATGCTCTTTTTGTCAAAGAAAACCATGTTTTCTTATGGAAAAAAAACATTATTTTTATTATTATTCAAGTTTTAAATCTTGGGTTTATCTGTCAATATGACGTTTTTAAAGATTTAAGTTGTATGCTCTTTTTGTCAAAGAAAACCATGTTTTCTTATGGGAAAAAAACCTTATTTTTATTATTATTCAAGTTTTAAATCTAGGGTCTATCTGTCAATATGACGTTTTTAAAGATTTAAGTTGTATGCTCTTTTTGTCAAAGAAAACAATGTTTTCTTATGGAAAAAAAACATTATTTTTATTATTAATCAAGTTTTAAATCTTGGGTCTATCTGTCAATATGACGTTTTTAAAGATTTAAGTTGTATGCTCTTTTTGTCAAAGAAAACCATGGTTTCTTATGGAAGAAAAACACATTATTTTTATTATTATTCAAGTTTTAAATCTAGGGTCTATCTGTCAATATGACGTTTTTAAAGATTTAAGTTGTATGCTCTTTTTGTCAAAGAAAACAATGTTTTCTTATGGAAAAAAACATTATTTTTATTATTATTCAAGTTTTAAATCTTGGGTCTATCTGTCAATATGACGTTTTTAAAGATGTAATTTGTATGCTCTTTTTGGGAGAGAAAACCATGTTTTCTTATGGAAAAAACACATTATTTTTATTATTATTCAAGTTTTAAATCTTGGGTCTATCTGTCAATATGACGTTTTTAAAGATTTAATTTGTATGCTCTTTTTGTCAAAAAAAACATGTTTTTTAATGGAAGAAAAACACATTATTTTTATTATTATTCAAGTTTTAAATCTTGGGTCCATCTGTCAATATGACGTTTTTAAAGATTTAAGTTGTATGCTCTTTTTGTGAGAGAAAACCATGTTTTCTTATGGAAAAAAAACACATTATTTTTATTATTATTCAAGTTTTAAATATTGGGTCCATCTGTCAATATGACGTTTTTAAAGATTTAAGTTGTATGCTCTTTTTGTCAAAGAAAACCATGTTTTCTTATGGGAAAAAAACCCACATTTTTTTTATTATTATTCAAGTTTTAAATCTTGGGTCTATCTGTCAATATGACGTTTTTTAAAGATTTAAGTTGTATGCTCTTTTTTGTCCAAAAAAAACATGTTTTTTAATGGAAAAAAAACACATTTTTATTATTATTCAAGTTTTATATCTTGGGTCCATCTGTCAATATGACGTTCTTAAAGATTTAAGTTGTATGCTCTTTTTGTCCAAAAAAAACATGTTTTTTAATGGGGAAAAACCGCATTATTTTTATTATTATTCAAGTTTTAAATCCTGGGTCTATCTGTCAATATGACGTTTTTAAAGATTTAAGTTGTATGCTCTTTTTGTGAGAGAAAACCATGTTTTCTTAAGGAAAAAAAAACACATTATTTTTTATTATTATTCAAGTTTTAAATCTTGGGTCTATCTGTCAATATGACGTTTTTAAAGATTTAAGTTGTATGCTCTTTTTGTGAGAGAAAACCATGTTTTCTTATGGAAAAAAAACACATTATTTTTATTATTCAAGTTTTAAATCTTGGGTCTATCTGTCAATATGACATTTTTAAAGATTTAAGTTGTATGCTCTTTTTGTCAAAGAAAACCATGGTTTCTTATGGAAAAAAAACACATTATTTTTATTATTATTCAAGTTTTAAATCTTGGGTCTATCTGTCAATATGACATTTTTAAAGATTTAAGTTGTATGCTCTTTTTGTCAAAGAAAACCATGGTTTCTTATGGAAAAAAAACACATTATTTTTATTATTATTCAAGTTTTAAATCTTGGGTCTATCTGTCAATATGACATTTTTAAAGATTTAAGTTGTATGCTCTTTTTGTCAAAGAAAACCATGGTTTCTTATGGGAAAAAAAACACATTATTTTTAATATTATTCAAGTTTTAAATCTTGGGTCTATCTGTCAATACGACGTTTTTAAAGATTTAAGTTGTATGCTCTTTTAGTGAGAGGAACCCATGTTTTCTTATGGGAAAAAAAAACACATTATTTTTATTATTATTCAAGTTTTAAATCTTGGGTCCATCTGTCAATATGACGTTTTTAAAGATTTAAATTGTATGCTCTTTTTGTCAAAGAAAACCATGTTTTCTTATGGAAAAAAAACATTATTTTTATTATTATTCAAGTTTTAAATCTTGGGTCTATCTGTCAATATGACGTTTTTAAAGATTTAAGTTGTATGCTCTTTTTGTCAAAGAAAACCATGTTTTCTTATGGGAAAAAAACCTTATTTTTATTATTATTCAAGTTTTAAATCTAGGGTCTATCTGTCAATATGACGTTTTTAAAGATTTAGGTTGTATGCTCTTTTTGTCAAAGAAAACCATGTTTTCTTATGGAAAAAAAACACATTATTTTTATTATTCAAGTTTTAAATCTTGGGTCTATCTGTCAATATGACATTTTTAAAGATTTAAGTTGTATGCTCTTTTTGTCAAAGAAAACCATGGTTTCTTATGGAAAAAAAACACATTATTTTTATTATTATTCAAGTTTTAAATCTTGGGTCTATCTGTCAATATGACATTTTTAAAGATTTAAGTTGTATGCTCTTTTTGTCAAAGAAAACCATGGTTTCTTATGGAAAAAAAACACATTATTTTTAATATTATTCAAGTTTTAAATCTTGGGTCTATCTGTCAATACGACGTTTTTAAAGATTTAAGTTGTATGCTCTTTTAGTGAGAGAAAACCATGTTTTCTTATGGGAAAAAAAAACACATTATTTTTATTATTATTCAAGTTTTAAATCTTGGGTCCATCTGTCAATATGACGTTTTTAAAGATTTAAATTGTATGCTCTTTTTGTCAAAGAAAACCATGTTTTCTTATGGAAAAAAAACATTATTTTTATTATTATTCAAGTTTTAAATCTTGGGTCTATCTGTCAATATGACGTTTTTAAAGATTTAAGTTGTATGCTCTTTTTGTCAAAGAAAACCATGTTTTCTTATGGGAAAAAAACCTTATTTTTATTATTATTCAAGTTTTAAATCTAGGGTCTATCTGTCAATATGACGTTTTTAAAGATTTAAGTTGTATGCTCTTTTCGTCAAAGAAAACCATGTTTTCTTATGGAAAAAAAACATAATTTTTATTATTATTCAAGTTTTAAATCTTGGGTCTATCTGTCAATATGACGTTTTTAAAGATTTAAGTTGTATGCTCTTTTTGTCAAAGAAAACCATGTTTTCTTATGGGAAAAAAACCTTATTTTTATTATTATTCAAGTTTTAAATCTAGGGTCTATCTGTCAATATGACGTTTTTAAAGATTTAAGTTGTATGCTCTTTTTGTCAAAGAAAACAATGTTTTCTCATGGAAAAAAACATTATTTTTATTATTATTCAAGTTTTAAATCTTGGGTCTATCTGTCAATATGACGTTTTTAAAGATGTAATTTGTATGCTCTTTTTGGGAGAGAAAACCATGTTTTCTTATGGAAAAAACACATTATTTTTATTATTATTCAAGTTTTAAATCTTGGGTCTATCTGTCAATATGACGTTTTTAAAGATTTAATTTGTATGCTCTTTTTGTCAAAAAAAAACATGTTTTTTAATGGAAGAAAAACACATTATTTTTATTATTATTCAAGTTTTAAATCTTGGGTCCATCTGTCAATATGACGTTTTTAAAGATTTAAGTTGTATGCTCTTTTTGTGAGAGAAAACCATGTTTTCTTATGGAAAAAAAACACATTATTTTTATTATTATTCAAGTTTTAAATATTGGGTCCATCTGTCAATATGACGTTTTTAAAGATTTAAGTTGTATGCTCTTTTTGTCAAAGAAAACCATGTTTTCTTATGGGAAAAAAAACCACATTTTTTTTATTATTATTCAGGTTTTAAATCTTGGGTCTATCTGTCAATATGACGTTTTTTAAAGATTTAAGTTGTATGCTCTTTTTTTGTCCAAAAAAAACATGTTTTTTAATGGAAAAAAAACACATTTTTATTATTATTCAAGTTTTATATCTTGGGTCTATCTGTCAATATGACGTTCTTAAAGATTTAAGTTGTATGCTCTTTTTGTCCAAAAAAAACATGTTTTTTAATGGGGAAAAACCGCATTATTTTTATTATTATTCAAGTTTTAAATCCTGGGTCTATCTGTCAATATGACGTTTTTAAAGATTTAAGTTGTATGCTCTTTTTGTGAGAGAAAACCATGTTTTCTTAAGGAAAAAAAAACACATTATTTTTTATTATTATTCAAGTTTTAAATCTTGGGTCTATCTGTCAATATGACGTTTTTAAAGATTTAAGTTGTATGCTCTTTTTGTGAGAGAAAACCATGTTTTCTTATGGAAAAAAAACACATTATTTTTATTATTCAAGTTTTAAATCTTGGGTCTATCTGTCAATATGACATTTTTAAAGATTTAAGTTGTATGCTCTTTTTGTCAAAGAAAACCATGGTTTTCTTATGGAAAAAAAACACATTATTTTTATTATTATTCAAGTTTTAAATCTTGGGTCTATCTGTCAATATGACATTTTTAAAGATTTAAGTTGTATGCTCTTTTTGTCAAAGAAAACCATGGTTTCTTATGGAAAAAAAACACATTATTTTTAATATTATTCAAGTTTTAAATCTTGGGTCTATCTGTCAATACGACGTTTTTAAAGATTTAAGTTGTATGCTCTTTTTGGGAGAGAACCATGTTTTCTTATGGAAAAAAAACACATAATTTTTATTATTATTCAAGTTTTAAATCTTGGGTCTATCTGTCAATATGACATTTTTAAAGATTTAAGTTGTATGCTCTTTTTGTCAAAGAAAACCATGGTTTCTTATGGAAAAAAAACACATTATTTTTATTATTATTCAAGTTTTAAATCTTGGGTTTATCTGTCAATATGACATTTTTAAAGATTTAAGTTGTATGCTCTTTTTGTCAAAGAAAACCATGGTTTCTTATGGAAAAAAAACACATTATTTTTATTATTATTCAAGTTTTAAATCTTGGGTCTATCTGTCAATATGACATTTTTAAAGATTTAAGTTGTATGCTCTTTTTGTCAAAGAAAACCATGGTTTCTTATGGGAAAAAAAACACATTATTTTTAATATTATTCAAGTTTTAAATCTTGGGTCTATCTGTCAATACGACGTTTTTAAAGATTTAAGTTGTATGCTCTTTTAGTGAGAGAAACCCATGTTTTCTTATGGGAAAAAAAAACACATTATTTTTATTATTATTCAAGTTTTAAATCTTGGGTCCATCTGTCAATATGACGTTTTTAAAGATTTAAATTGTATGCTCTTTTTGTCAAAGAAAACCATGTTTTCTTATGGAAAAAAAACATTATTTTTATTATTATTCAAGTTTTAAATCTTGGGTTTATCTGTCAATATGACGTTTTTAAAGATTTAAGTTGTATGCTCTTTTTGTCAAAGAAAACCATGTTTTCTTATGGGAAAAAAACCTTATTTTTATTATTATTCAAGTTTTAAATCTAGGGTCTATCTGTCAATATGACGTTTTTAAAGATTTAAGTTGTATGCTCTTTTTGTCAAAGAAAACAATGTTTTCTTATGGAAAAAAAACATTATTTTTATTATTAATCAAGTTTTAAATCTTGGGTCTATCTGTCAATATGACGTTTTTAAAGATTTAAGTTGTATGCTCTTTTTGTCAAAGAAAACCATGGTTTCTTATGGAAAAAAAACACATTATTTTTAATATTATTCAAGTTTTAAATCTTGGGTCTATCTGTCAATACGACGTTTTTAAAGATTTAAGTTGTATGCTCTTTTAGTGAGAGAAAACCATGTTTTCTTATGGGAAAAAAAAACACATTATTTTTATTATTATTCAAGTTTTAAATCTTGGGTCCATCTGTCAATATGACGTTTTTAAAGATTTAAGTTGTATGCTCTTTTTGTCAAAAAAAAACATGTTTTCTAATGGAAAAAAAACATTATTTTTATTATTATTCAAGTTTTAAATCTTGGGTCTATCTGTCAATATGACGTTTTTAAAGATTTAGGTTGTATGCTCTTTTTGTCAAAGAAAACCATGTTTTCTTATGGAAAAAAAACACATTATTTTTATTATTCAAGTTTTAAATCTTGGGTCTATCTGTCAATATGACATTTTTAAAGATTTAAGTTGTATGCTCTTTTTGTCAAAGAAAACCATGGTTTCTTATGGAAAAAAAACACATTATTTTTATTATTATTCAAGTTTTAAATCTTGGGTCTATCTGTCAATATGACATTTTTAAAGATTTAAGTTGTATGCTCTTTTTGTCAAAGAAAACCATGGTTTCTTATGGAAAAAAAACACATTATTTTTAATATTATTCAAGTTTTAAATCTTGGGTCTATCTGTCAATACGACGTTTTTAAAGATTTAAGTTGTATGCTCTTTTAGTGAGAGAAAACCATGTTTTCTTATGGGAAAAAAAAACACATTATTTTTATTATTATTCAAGTTTTAAATCTTGGGTCCATCTGTCAATATGACGTTTTTAAAGATTTAAATTGTATGCTCTTTTTGTCAAAGAAAACCATGTTTTCTTATGGAAAAAAAACATTATTTTTATTATTATTCAAGTTTTAAATCTTGGGTCTATCTGTCAATATGACGTTTTTAAAGATTTAAGTTGTATGCTCTTTTTGTCAAAGAAAACCATGTTTTCTTATGGGAAAAAAACCTTATTTTTATTATTATTCAAGTTTTAAATCTAGGGTCTATCTGTCAATATGACGTTTTTAAAGATTTAAGTTGTATGCTCTTTTTGTCAAAGAAAACCATGTTTTCTTATGGAAAAAAAACATAATTTTTATTATTATTCAAGTTTTAAATCTTGGGTCTATCTGTCAATATGACGTTTTTAAAGATTTAAGTTGTATGCTCTTTTTGTCAAAGAAAACCATGTTTTCTTATGGGAAAAAAACCTTATTTTTATTATTATTCAAGTTTTAAATCTAGGGTCTATCTGTCAATATGACGTTTTTAAAGATTTAAGTTGTATGCTCTTTTTGTCAAAGAAAACAATGTTTTCTCATGGAAAAAAACATTATTTTTATTATTATTCAAGTTTTAAATCTTGGGTCTATCTGTCAATATGACGTTTTTAAAGATGTAATTTGTATGCTCTTTTTGGGAGAGAAAACCATGTTTTCTTATGGAAAAAACACATTATTTTTATTATTATTCAAGTTTTAAATCTTGGGTCTATCTGTCAATATGACGTTTTTAAAGATTTAATTTGTATGCTCTTTTTGTCAAAAAAAAACATGTTTTTTAATGGAAGAAAAACACATTATTTTTATTATTATTCAAGTTTTAAATCTTGGGTCCATCTGTCAATATGACGTTTTTAAAGATTTAAGTTGTATGCTCTTTTTGTGAGAGAAAACCATGTTTTCTTATGGAAAAAAAACACATTATTTTTATTATTATTCAAGTTTTAAATATTGGGTCCATCTGTCAATATGACGTTTTTAAAGATTTAAGTTGTATGCTCTTTTTGTCAAAGAAAACCATGTTTTCTTATGGGAAAAAAAACCACATTTTTTTTATTATTATTCAGGTTTTAAATCTTGGGTCTATCTGTCAATATGACGTTTTTTAAAGATTTAAGTTGTATGCTCTTTTTTTGTCCAAAAAAAACATGTTTTTTAATGGAAAAAAAACACATTTTTATTATTATTCAAGTTTTATATCTTGGGTCTATCTGTCAATATGACGTTCTTAAAGATTTAAGTTGTATGCTCTTTTTGTCCAAAAAAAACATGTTTTTTAATGGGGAAAAACCGCATTATTTTTATTATTATTCAAGTTTTAAATCCTGGGTCTATCTGTCAATATGACGTTTTTAAAGATTTAAGTTGTATGCTCTTTTTGTGAGAGAAAACCATGTTTTCTTAAGGAAAAAAAAACACATTATTTTTTATTATTATTCAAGTTTTAAATCTTGGGTCTATCTGTCAATATGACGTTTTTAAAGATTTAAGTTGTATGCTCTTTTTGTGAGAGAAAACCATGTTTTCTTATGGAAAAAAAACACATTATTTTTATTATTCAAGTTTTAAATCTTGGGTCTATCTGTCAATATGACATTTTTAAAGATTTAAGTTGTATGCTCTTTTTGTCAAAGAAAACCATGGTTTTCTTATGGAAAAAAAACACATTATTTTTATTATTATTCAAGTTTTAAATCTTGGGTCTATCTGTCAATATGACATTTTTAAAGATTTAAGTTGTATGCTCTTTTTGTCAAAGAAAACCATGGTTTCTTATGGAAAAAAAACACATTATTTTTAATATTATTCAAGTTTTAAATCTTGGGTCTATCTGTCAATACGACGTTTTTAAAGATTTAAGTTGTATGCTCTTTTAGTGAGAGAAAACCATGTTTTCTTATGGGAAAAAAAAACACATTATTTTTATTATTATTCAAGTTTTAAATCTTGGGTCCATCTGTCAATATGACGTTTTTAAAGATTTAAATTGTATGCTCTTTTTGTCAAAGAAAACCATGTTTTCTTATGGAAAAAAAACATTATTTTTATTATTATTCAAGTTTAAAATGTTGGGTCTATCTGTCAATATGACATTTTTGAAGATTTAAGTTGTATGCTCTTTTTGGGAGAGAACCATGTTTTCTTATGGAAAAAAAACACATAATTTTTATTATTATTCAAGTTTTAAATCTTGGGTCTATCTGTCAATATGACATTTTTAAAGATTTAAGTTGTATGCTCTTTTTGTCAAAGAAAACATGTTTTTTTAATGGAAAAAAACACAAAATACGCAATATTTTCACCCAATAAAAGTTTTAAGTAGAATATTTGAGATTATATAATAATAGGAGCCGTAAAAAGGTCAACAACTCATAACATAATTTTTGTGCAATGACACTTAAAAACAAAACACACTGATCCAAAGGGGTGCTACTCATTAAAGTGTTAAAAAAATATATATATATATTTTTTTTTTACTGTTTACTTTTAACACAATGATCAACTTCAGATCTATTCGTCAATTATTTAAAAAAATTGCAGTTTTTTGTTAGTTGGTTTTAGGCCCTTCTTTGGAAAAAAAAAAACAGCTCAGTTTTTTATATGGCAAACACAAAATATGCAACATTTGCCCCCAAAAATATCTCAAAGTGGAATATTTAATGTGACGTAATTGGAGCCTTGAATAGGTCAATAATTCATGATGACAGAGATTTTGATTCCATCCATCCATCCATCCATTTTCTTCCGCTTATTCCCTTTCGGGGTCGCGGGGGGCGCTGGCGCCTATCTCAGCTACAATCGGGCGGAAGGCAGGGTACACCCTGGATAAGTCGCCACCTCATCGCAGGGCAGACACAGATAGACAGACAACATTCACACTCACATTCACACACTAGGGCCAATTTAGTGTTCATTATTATTTTTTAAACAAAGAAACAGCCTGCATGGCAGCTTTGTGTTATTAGAGTAAACATTGCAACATGTTCTTGTTACATTTCTCCTGTTTGCTCTTTTATACCACTTTTTATGTTTTAAATTTTTTTCCATAGTATTTTTAAAATGTGCCGTGGACACCCCTGTCTTACACCAATGTTGCCAACACAACAGTTTTTTGTCTATTGCCGGGACTTTATAATTGTTTCAGATCGAGGAGCATCCACTTAAGCGCCACACCTCAAATAAACGCATTTTTCGTACCACTTGACAATTGTGCAATAAGCAAAGTGTCATATTTCCTCAAATATTGTTGGCCTATTGCAGTGGTTCTCAGCCTTTTTTCAGTGATGTACCCCCTGTGAATTTTTTTTTATTTCAAGTACCCCCTAATCAGAGCAAAGCACTTTTGGTTGAAAAAAAGAGATAAAGAAGTAAAATACAGCACTATGTCATCAGTTTCTGATTTGTTATTATGCTACAAAAACAACATATTTGATGTTCAAACTGATAAACATTTTTTTCTTTGCAAATAATCATTAACTTTAGTGTTCGATGCCAGGAACACATGACAAAGAAGTTGGGTAAGGTGGCCATAAATACTGATAAAGTTGAGAAATGCTCATCAAACTCTTATTTGGAACATCCCACAGGTGTGCAGGCTAATTGGGAACAGGTGGGTGCCATGATTGGGTATAAAAGCAGCTTCTATGAAATGCTAAGTAATTCACAAACAAGGAAGGGGCGAGGGTCACCAATTTGTAAGCAAATTGTAGAACAGTTTTAGAACAACATTTCTCAACGAGCTATTGCAAGGAATTTATGGATTTTACAGTCTACGGTCTGTAAAATCATCAAAAGGTTCAGAGAATCTAGAGAAATCACTGCACGTAAGCGATGATATTACGAACATTTGATCCCTCAGTCGGTACTGCATCAAAAACCGACATCAGTGTGTAAAGGATATCACTGCATGGGCTCAGGAACACTTCAGAAAACCACTGTCAGTAACTACAGTTGGTCGCTCCATCTGTAAGTGCAAGTTAAAACTCTACTATGCAAAGCGAAAGCCATTTATCAACAACACCCAGGAACGTCGCCGGCTTTGCTGGGCCCGAGCTCATCTAAGAATGGACTGATGCAAAGTGGAAAAGTGTTCTGTGGTCTGACGAGTCCACATTTCAAATTATATTTGGAAACTGTGGACGTGGTGTCCTCCGTAACAAAGAGGAAAATAACCATCCGCATAGTTATAAGCAAAAAGTTCAAAAGCCAGCATCTGTGATGGTATGGGGGTGTATTAGTGCCCAAGGCATGGGTAACTTACACATCTGTGAAGGCACCATTAATGCTGAATGGTCCATACAGATTTTGGAGCAACTTGTGTTGTCATCCAAGCAACGTTATCATGGACGCCCCTGCTTATTTCAGCAAAACAATGCCAAGCCACGTGTTACAACAGCGTGGCTTCGTAGTAAAGGTGCGGGTACTTTCCTGGCCCGCCTGCAGTCCAGACTTGTCTCCCATCGAAAATGTGTGGCGCATTATGAAGCGTAACATACGACAACAAGACCCCGGACTGTTGAACAACTTAAGCTGTACATCAAGTTGGAATTGGAAAGAATTCTACTTTCAAAGCTTCAAAAATTAGTTTCCTCAGTTCCCAAACGTTTATTGAGTGTTGTTAAAAGAAAAGGTGATGTAACACAGTGGTGAACATGCCCTTTCCCAACTACTTTGGCACGTGTTGCAGCCATGAAATTCTAAGTTAATTATTATTTACAAAAAAAAATAAAGTTTACGCGTTAGGACATCAAATTTCTTGTCTTTGTAGTGCATTCAATTGAATATGGGTGAAAAGGATTTGCAAATCATTGTATTCCGTTTATATTTACATCTAACACAATTTCCCAATTCATATGGAAACGGGGTTTGTACTACCACTCCTATGCTTGACGGTAGGTCTGGTGTTCATGTGATTAAAGGCCTCACCTTTTCTCCTCCAAACATATTGCTGGGTATTGTGGCCAAACAGCCCTTTTTTTTTCATCTGACTACAGAACTTTCCTCCAGAATGTCTTATCTTCGGCCATGTGATGTCAGATGAAAGAAAAAATTCGCTGTTGGCCACAATTCCCGGCGATATGTTTGGAGGGGAAAAGGTGAGGCCTTTAATCCCAGGAACACTATGCCCACCGTCAAGCAGTGTGGTGGTAGTATTATACACTGGGCATGTTTAGCTGCTAATG